>NW_019154127.1:602651-614674 GCF_002288905.1 Enhydra lutris kenyoni | reverse complement strand
CGGATTCACTTCTCCGCCCGTCCTACCTTTCAGAAAGTGGTTGATTTTCTGTTTCTAGAGTTGCTGTTCTTCTTCTCTTCGATCTCCCGTTGGATTTGTAGGTGTTTGCAATCTTTAGATAAGCTATCTAGCTGATCTCCCGCTACCTGAAGTAGTCTCAGCCTGCTACTTCTCCGCCATCTTGACTCCCAAAATGCGTATTTTGAAAATCAAATTCCTAAAACTTTCTTTAGTTTATCACATATTTTACAGTATTGTTTGTTTGTTTGTTTGCTTTTTAGAGAGAGAGAGCATGCATGAAAGGAAGTTGGGGGAGAGAGAATCCCAAGTAGGCTCCATGACTAGCATGGATCCCAATGCAGGGCTCAATGTCACAACGCTGAGATCATGACCTGGGCCTAAATTAAGAATCAGACACTTGGGGCACCTGGGTGGCTCAATCGGTTAAGCATCTGCCTTTGGCTCAGGTCATGATCCCATGGTCCTGGAAGCCAGCCCAGCATCAGGCTTTCTGCTTGGTGGGGAGCCTGCTTCTCCCTCTCCTTCTGCATGCCACTCCTCCTGCTTGTGTTCTCGCTCTCTCTCACTCTCTCTCTGTAAAATAAACAAACAAAAATCTTAAAAAAAAAAAAAAAAAGAGCCAAATGCTTAAATGACTGAGCTATGCAGGTGCCCCTTGCAGTATTATTTCAAATATGAACACATGGCAAGATGTGAAGACAAGGGGACCCTGTTGCACCGTTGATAGAAAAGTAAATCAGTGCAGCCACAATGGAAAACAGTACAGAGGTTCTTCATAAAGTTAAACATAGAACTACCTTATGATCCAGCAATCCCACTTATGGGTATATATCCAAAGGAACTGAGATCAGATCTCATAGTAATATCCACACTCCCATATTCATGGCAGCATTAATCACAATAACCAAGATATGGAAACAATTGAAATGGCTGTAAACAGATGAATGGATAAAAAAGATATGGGGTATATATACAATGGAATATTAATCAGGCCACAAGTAAGAAGGAAATCCTGCCATTTACAAAACCTTTTATGGACCTCATGGGTATTATGCTAAATGAAATTAGTCAGACAAAGATAAATATATTATCACTTACATGTGGAATCTAAAAAAGTCAAACTCAGAGAAACAGAGAGTAAAGTGGCAGTTACCAGGGGTGGGGGAAATGGGGAGATGTGGGTCGAAGTGTACAAACTTCCAGTTATAAGATAACTGTGTCTGGATACGTAATATATGGAATGGTGATTACAGCTGATAATACTGTATCACGTACTTGAATGTCATGAAGAGAAGAGATTCTAAACGTACTCATCACAAAAAAAAAGAAGCATTAACTCTGTGACAGGATGGGGGTGTTAGCTAATGTTATGGAAATAATCATTTTGCAATATATAAAGGTATCAAATCAATAAATTATACACCTTACTTTTACCCAGTGTTGCATGTAAATTATATCTCAGTAAATCTGGGGGGAAATAAGTAAATCAATAGTGAACATAAATGCGTATTTTAAACATATTCAAATATATTTAAAATAAATATAGATTAAATATATAATCTAGACTAGTTCATTTTACATAGAGCTCTTTGGGAATGTGTCAGTTGAACAAACAGAAATAAGCTTGTGGTTCTTTTCTAAAAGATCCTTCATCTTGTAATTTTCAAAATACGTCAAGCACAGTAAAACAATATATAAATATATATATTTGTATATGTATACAAATTTAATTAATTCTATATTTATATATTAAATATATATATTTGTTTAATTAATGAATGAATTAGCCTAGTATTTAGGGAACTCTAATGCAAAAAGCAATGATCTGGAAAATGGAAGGAAATGATTTTAATTTATGGGACTTCTACTTATTAACATGGACATCCATAGGCATATTACTTGACTGGACCTTGTTTATCTCTGCAGTCTGGGTATATTAATACTCTTCTCATGGCATCATTAGTAGTGTGTGTAGCAGGATTTCTGGGTCAGCACAACAAATTCAAGTTGCAACACAAAACTTCTGTCCACAGATATTTAAGCACGTGAGGAAAAGAGAGCTATAGCAACCAACAGAGGGGAAAAGAATGAAAATGGGGATATGCATTTTTTAAAGTAATAGAATGGAATTTACAGGAGACTCAGGTGTGAAAGGAGGGGCAACAGTACGGCTTCATGGCTAACCACATCCCTCCTACCAGACCCCCTGCTATCCCAAAAGGAATGTCAATGAGTGTACAAAGTCCTGAAATTTTTCATTAATAACCCTAAATCTGAGCAGAAACAAGACTGAATGCATACCCTTATCTTTTCCTCTTTTAACAGAAGAGTGGAATGGTTCTTGGGTAAAGCAGCTTACATGGAGAAAGCAGTCAATATGTGTAAGTCTCTCTGATGAAAATCAGGATTCCAGAGCTACACCTTGAATTGAAGAACACGTTAAAGGTCAAAAACACCCCCACCATGGAAATGTGATATACCTCTCAGCTAGTTGCCTTGGATGTTGTGTTTAATAAAGTCTTGGAAAGGAGGAGATCTTAAGAACCCTAAAGGAGAGCTCCTCAGCTCATCTCTCCTCTCTACTTCTCTTTTCTTCTTAGGCTACTCAAAGATGGGTGGAAGACAAAAAGAAAGTTGGCTTTCAAAATGTAGCTTGGAGAAGAAAACGAATTCTTCCTATATCTGACAGGAAGTGGGTTAAGAAGTCACCAGCTCTGTATCAGATCAAATAGAATGCAGGCACAGAACTGCCAAAGCACAAGCAAGATGAAAAGAAAGAGCAAGGCAACTCTGCAAACATGTGACAGTCAAAAGGGTGGGAGTAGTAAAAAGAGCAGAATTTCAAAAAGACAAAGAACCAAGCCTAGAAGGGAAAATTACTCAATGAACAGAGGGAAATTCCTCTACAAATTGTGTTATGCTGTAAAACAACTTAATTATTTAATGGACACAGTAAGATGATAAAAGGATAGAATGAGATGAAAGGGGTTTTGCATAGATAGGGCAAGAAATTGCTGCTCAAATCAACATCATTTCTGAGCTAAAAAAAAAAAATAGAGTAGAACTCGCAAGGAACTGAATAGACATTTCTAAAGAGCAATTTACTGGCATGTGGAAAGTTGAGAGTAAAGCAATGAATACAGATGAAAAAGACAAAGACATTCAAACAATTAGAGAGGAATGAAATTTTATGGAGGACAAAGATGATCCATTCCAAGAATTAGTGCCCCAGAGGTAGAAAATACAACAGATTGACCTGAAAAATATGTCATAAGTTATAGCACAAGAAAAAATAAACGCTGAAGTTCCAAGAAAAAACTGATGTATTAGTGTAGAAGATTGTGTTATGATTGAGTATCCCAAATGTGATAGAGGCTTCTCAACACTGATAGACTATCAGACATCAAGAAAAAATAATTACACAAGCATCCAGGCAAATCACAAAAATCACCCACGAGAATTAAAAATCACGCTGGCTTTGGATTTATCTACCACAGCAATGAATGCCAGAAGATGATGGAATAATACCTATTATGTTCTAAGAGAAAGAAAATGTTTTCCCAAGAGTATTATCTCCAACTAAGAGATTGTGCACATTTAAACGCATCAGACAGACATTCTTGAACATAAAAGAAATTAGGGAATTTTTTTAAATCCATGAAATCCTTCTTAATGACAGTTAATAGTTGGCCAATTAACAAGTGAATGAAATTTTTTAAAACTTTAGAAGGAAGAAGCCAAGGGAAAAGGAATGGTAGTAAGCTTTTAAATCCATTGTATTTTTAAATCCATTGCAACTACCCTACATGTTAAAAAATTCTCATACTAACAATTTGGAGGAAAAAAGACCAGTGAGTTATCATATGTGTTAATGTGTATTTGAAGTGTCATGTTTTGCAAAGGTGGTTGAACTGAGCCACTGTCAGTGTCACTAAAAAGATGTCTCGGGTATGTGGCTCAGTCTGTGAAGCAGCTGGCTTTTGATTTTGGTTCAGGTCATGACTGCAGAGTCCTGGGATGGAGCCCCATGATAGGCTCCCCGCTCAGTGGGAAACCTGCTAGATCATTCTTGGTCTCCCTTTGCCACTCCTCCACCTACTTGCACTTTCTCTCTCTCTGCCTCTCTAAAATAAACAAATAAATCTTTAAAAAAAAAAAAAAAAGTGCCCAAACCCATTTCCTCAGCAGTAGTACTGAGTTCAGGGTGACGACAAGGAGTACCTCTCAATAGCTCCCCACATCCCCATGGTACAAACATATATTTCTCTGAATTACATTTCTGAGTCATAAAAAGGCAAATTTTGATAAGAAAGAAAGTTGGGAATCTGACAGAATCAGAGCCTTGGCAGAGATGGGACCATTAGATGAGGCCACCATGCTACTGGTAATACTAAAAATAATTAGTAAATACATCTTAATAAATTTGTGATGGTATCCCAGGAAAATTAGAAAACACATGATCTCTGTCTTTGATAAAATATATATTCTTCCATTGTGTGGGGTGATGAAAAATCAATTAACCAAATGCCAGAAAAAAATGGGTTTATAGTTCAATATATGTGGTTATCTATAGATATAATCAGCAATGTATAGATTAAATAGGAAAAAAATGTAAAAATGTGTGTGCAGAGTTAGCTAAGCTTCTCCATGGTATTATGGTTTTGGCATCCACTCTGTTTGACCATGTGGCCTATAGGGCCTTAAACAGATACTGACCCCTCATGCAAGGACACGCTCTAAATGAAAGTCCCAGAGTCACAAACAAATGTCAGTTCCCGATACTGCTTCTGCAATAGCGCTGAGCTTCAACCATCTCCCCTGCCTCCCAGGCCCTTTCCCTTGTGCAACCGGTAGATAAGACCTCCATGGAGCCTACAGAAACTCTCTTTGGGTTTGAGTTGACCAACTTGGCCTTAGCCTGGAAAGCCCAAAGCACTCTGCCCATGAACCATCATAGAGGCATGTGTCCCAGGCCCTATCCCTCTCTCTGCACTCTGCCTTGACCTCCCCATGTGGACCCTGGAGGGATGCAAAATACCACCCCTCAGGCCTGTGAGTCAAAAACTTTTGTATGTCATTTTCTCTTGTGGTCTGTTTTTGAATGAGGACTCATCATTGAACACCCTGGGCTCCACTTAACAAATCTAACAAAGTCATAACAATATGATGACTTCAACAGATGCTCCACATATACTTAATAAAATTCAACATTATATAAAAATATTTTAAAGGAATAAAAGGGTTACACCTTGCTATAATTGTTTCTATTAAATCGAGGGTTGAAATGTATGAGGCATTCTTATTAACTACAGGAAAATTGTAAGGACACCTGTTATTAACATTGTCTTAGTCAACTTTTGGTTGTGAGAAACAAAAACCCACCAGAAACAAAAAGGAGGATTTGTCATGGCAGCATGTAAAATCTAAAGAGAAAACAGCTCCCCACAAGTTGAAAGACATTGAGAAGCTTCTGTTTTTCTGTCCCTCTCTCTCTTTCTGAGGCTAGATGTTCTCTTGGATTGTTTTTTGCAGGTGGAGTGTGTGCACGTGTGAATGCCCTGAAGACTGACTTTCTTTTTTTATATTAAAAAATTTTTAATTGTTGTAAAATAACATGGAACATAAAATTGCCATCTTAACCATTTTTTTAGTGTGCAGTTCTTTTTTTCTTTTTTTAATTGTTATTTTAGTTAATTTTTTATTATGTTCAGTTAGCCACTGTATAGTACATCATTAGTTTTGGTTTTTTAATTTTATTTTATTTTTTCAGTGTTCCAAGATTCATTGTTTATGTACCATACCCAGTGCTCCATGCAATACATACCCTCCTTAATACTCACCACCAAGCTCACCCATCTCCCCACTCCCCTCCCTTCCAAAACTCTCAGCTTGTTTCTCAGAGTCCACAGTCTCTCATGGTTTGTCTCCCCCTCCAATTTTCCCCAATTCACTTTTCCTTTCCTTCTCCTAATGTCCTCCATGTTATTCCTTATGTTCCACAACTAAGTGGAACCATATGATAACTGACTTTCTCTGCTTGACTTATTTCATTCAGCATAATATCCTCAAGTCCCATCCATGTTGATACAAAAATTGGGTATTCATCCTTTCTGATGGAGGCATAATATTCCATTATATATATGGACCATATCTTCTTTATCCATTTGTCTGTTGAAGGACATCTTGACTCTTTCTACAGTTTGGCAATTGTGGCCATTGCTGCTATGAACATTGGGGTAGAGATGGACCTCCTTTTCACTACATTAGTAGTGCAGTTGCTGGATCACAGGGTAGCTCTATTTTTAATTCCTTAAGGAATCTCCACACTGTTTTCCAAAGTGGCTGCACTGACTTGCATTCCCACCAATAGTGTAAGAGGGTTCCCCTTTCTCCACATCCTCTCCAGCACTTGTTGTTTCTTGTCTTGTTAATTTTGGCCATTCTAACTGGTGTACAGTGGTATCTCAATGTGTTTTTGTTTGTTTGTTTGTTTTTAAGATTTTATTTATTCACTTGACAGAGATCACAAGTAGGCAGAGAGGCAGGCGGGGGCGGGGGGAGAAGCAGGCTCCCTGCTGAGCAGAGAGCACGATGCAGGGCTCGATCCCAGGACCCTGAAATCATGACCTGAGCCGAAGGCAGAGGCTTAACCCACTGAGCCACCCAGGTGCCCCCCGTGGTTTTGATTTGCATTTCCCTGATGGCTATTGATGATGAACATTTTTTTCATGTGTCTTTTAGCCACTTGTGTGTCTTCTTTGGAGAAGTGTCTGTTCATGTCTTCTGCCCATTTTTTGACGTGATTATCTGTTTTTTGTGTGTTGAGTTTGAAATGTTCAATGATTCATTGGTTGCGTATAACACCCAGTGCTAATCACAACACCTGCCCTCCTTAATACCCATCAGCCTGTTACCTATAGGGCTGCCAGTTCCTGCTCCTGGGATTTACAGGAAATTTGGAGTTGCCACAGTGACAACTCCATCCCCAACAGCACATAGTTCCTATCCAATACCATCTGACTCCCAGTCCTTGCTGATTACCAGCTGGCCAATGAACTACCTTCCTCTGAGTCATGTGCCCATTCTTTAACCCAATCAACCATGACTAGACAGGTTCATGTAGCACTTAACATCAAGGAGAACTAACTAAATCTTCAATTTGAACAGTTCAGAAGGGAGTTTGAATAGAGGAGGAATTAGTGGATGTGTCTTCTACGATTGATTTTAATAGAATTATAATAATAAATATTGTTATTACTTGAATAAGACATAAACATTACCCTGGCAGCTGAAAAATCATTATGCACAATTAGAACAATTACATAACTAAAAGGGCCAAATGAATCTGCTATTGTAAATGAATTGTCAGTTAGGAATAATAAAATAACATAGTGAAGTGGAAAGACGGGACATCTAAAAAGTTCATGGAAGTCTTATATCTCATAACAGGTAGCTAAAACATAATAATAAAAGAGATCTATTATTAATAGTAATAAAATTATAAAATATCAATGAAAAAATTTACTGAAAGGCACAGAGAACTTTTACAATGAACAAATGTTAAGTAAGAGATATAAAAGAAAGCTTGAGTAAAGGAAGCATTGTCATTTTGACTTTGATAAACAGATTACTATTTCCCCAAAGTTAATTTATAAATATTATAATCCCATTCAAATTTCCAGTAGGAAGTGATGGGAAGATTAAAAAATTATTGTAAAATTTATTCTGAAAAAACATTTAGAATAATTGATATTAAAGAAATATTTAAAAATGGAATTATCACAGGTTTTTTTAAATATGGGGAAAGCAAAGTGTTACTTTAGGGGAATTTAGTTTTATCAGGTAATAAAATATTATAAAACACCATTTATAAAAGTTTACTTTTGTGTAAAAAATTTTAAAGAAAGGATAGTAGAATAAAATAGATAAATCAGAGACTGCTTCAGCTTGGAACACCTGGGTGGCTTGGTTGGTTAAGCATCTGCCTTTGGCTCAGGTCATGATCTCAGGGTCCTGGGATCCAGCCACATATCCCACTCCTTGCTCAGCGGGGAGCTTGCTTCTCCCTGTGCCTGCTGCTCCCCCCTGCTTGTGCCCTCTCTCTCTCTTTCTGACAAAGAAATAAAATCTTAAAAAAAAAAAAAGAATAGAAACTGCATCAGCTTTATATGGAAACTTAATATTCATAAAACAAACTTGAAATTGTGGCTAAAATAAAGATTATTAACAAATTATATTGATAAAGGATAGCAATTTAAAAAGAAATTAAGTTAGATATTTACCATATATCATTGACTAAAATAAATTCAATCTCCATTAAAGAATCATTTTAAATGAATTCATAAAAAGCAGAATAATTTAAATACCTGTTGTATCCACAGGAGAATGACAACTTTCTCAAGTTAAAGGAAACAAAATCTCCAAAGAAATATTAACAAATGTATACATGTAAAATTCAAAATTTTATTTAAACAAAATTTTATCAAAAAATTTAATTGAAAAGGGAACTAATAGGAACAATATTTGATATCACATATGCCAAATATTTCTTTCTGTAGCATATAATCTCTCATTAAAATTTGTAAGAATAATAATAATTCTCTAAAATTTAAATTGAAAATAGGTAACAATTAGTACAAGAAAAAATACAAATACCTTTTGTAAATGGAAACATGTTCTTTCTCACTAAACATCAAAGATACGTGCATTGAAGTGAACTTGAATACTATTTTGCACTTACAAATTAGGAAATACTTTTGGTAACAGCACATACATTTAATGAAGAAGCTATCCCATTAGGACTTTTCGGCCCAATCTGTAACATTGCAAACTGGTACAGCTGATCTGAATGACAATATTACAAAATGAACACCAAGGAGCATAAAATATTTTTCTTTCCATTTTTATCACTTCTAAGAGGTAATCAAATAAGCATAAACTTTGAATTCAAATATACATGGGCTCCATTTCTGATATCACAAATCAATCTCACTTTCTTTATTGATTAAAAAGTGATAACTGGCCACAAAGGTTTCTGTGAAGATTAAACTTGATAGTGTTGCCTGTAAATGCTCAGCACTTCATAGACACAAAAGAAATTTCACAACCTATGTTTTCTCTCCCCTTCCTGCTGTCCCTACAAAACACAGACATGAATATATACACACATGAAAATAAACACACATGCGCATATACAAACACACACACACACATATATACATGAAAATTTAATCTAAGGAAGTCATGAAATCAAAGCCTAGCACTGTTGGGAACAGAGAGGAAATGATAGCTCTCCCAGTAGTAACCTGGCGTCAGCCATTAGAAGGGATTGGGATTTCTGCAGCTACAAACTTGTCAATCTGAACAAGTCAGGATCCAAAGGGACCCCAAAGAAGACAGAATCCAGGGAGGAGTCAAGGACCATCCCACACTAGCCCTCACCCATGGCTAAGGGCAAACAGCCTCCCTCCATACACGTGAACTCCATGGTAGGTGGAGAAGCTTCTCTTAAAACCCCGAAAACCATTATACACAGAGTTGGGGTGTTGCCTAGAAGGATTATATAATTCCCATCCAATTGCTCTAATTTCCAAACTGGCTTGTACATGTAGGTAATTCCTTCCCCACTGACCAGAAGATAAGCTCTCCAGGGAAAGAATAGATCAGTTTAAAAAAAAAAAAAAAATCATTATTTGCCTATGCACATCTCAGCTGTAGAAAGAGTTAAAAATCTGCAAATGCTGCCTATGAACACTTCAAAAGAAAAAAACTAACAGACAAGCTATAATATTAAGAATATTCAGATATTCTTATTATTAGCATTAGGAAAGCTTACGGCTAATAGGTATTCATGTTATTAATCTTAAATAGCAGCAAAGGGTTATTCATTTCTAAAGTTTCGAACTGATCATCTTTTACAGTACATGAAGTCAGATGGCGAAAAATCACATGGGTCCATACATTCTGGAGGGCCTTTTCTCTTCACTGACACAAGCTGTTGGAGAACGTGGACAGCTTCCAGCTTTGAACCCAATGCTTATGTTTCTCCAGCTCCTATTGTTGCCCTCAGTTTGTTCCTCTCTTTCCTAATTGCTCACTTGTTTCTTCACCCTATTTATAGCTCTATTTTCCCCCTACTGTTGGAATGATTTCCAGCTGCAACATTCACTCTCTCAAATATTGGTGGGAGACAAAAAAACTCATCTTCTACAAAAATAACCAACCTCAAAGTGATTCATTTTATTGTCCAGGTCTTTTTATGATTAAAAGACCTTTTCATATTATTCATGAGTCTAAACTGATTCATCCATATAATTTAGATTTTAAGCTTTTAGGTGAAAGACTACGATTTCCTAATGACATTTTCAGTGTTAGGCAGAGAGTCTGCGCTGAAATTGATGTTCTTTCTTCAAAAAGAAATGTTAGCATTTACCCCACCTTTTAACTTAGGCTGCAGAACTAAAGAAATAGGTTTATGTTCTTTAAGGTGGGAAGAATTCTTAGTAACTGCCTGAAGTGACAAACGGTAATAGGAAGTGGATTTTGGCACTAATGGATTTCTGCTCAATGAAATGGTGCATTTATGTAAATCAATACAGGGAAACCATTATGTGTGGGTGTACTACTTTTTAAAACTTTGTTTTGTCTATTCTAAAAGTAATATCTGCTCATTATGGAAAATAAAAGAAAAAAAGGGAGAGAAAAAAATCAACCATATTCCCATTATACAAAACAATATCAATGTTAACATTTGGTAAATTGATATTCCTTTTTTGCTTATCTAAATGGAATTTGGGGTTTTGTTTATCCTTTTTTACCTTTTGGTTTTACGTAATTGTGTTCACTCAGGATATGAAAGTTCATGAATATATAAATTGTACATACAAGTATAGGTATATATATGTAAATATATGTGAAGTACTTTGCTTTCCTTACTATGGCATGACATTTCTCCTATTATAATTTTTTTAAAAAGCATCTTAAAATAATTACATAATAGTGCACCAAGTGGTAATAATTGACCCTATTTAACTATTTTATTTTGTGGCACGTCAAAATGGTTTCCAGTTTTAACTATTACACATAGCAGAAAAGAACATCTCTAAACTGAAAACTTTTTCATTATTTGGGCTTAGTTCCTTAGGATTGATTCCCAGGATTGGAATTATTAATTCAAAGAGAAGAAATATTTGAAGGTATATGTTACCAAATTTTTTTCCCCAAAGATTTTTAGCAATTTGTATTCCCTCCTACAGTAGATAGGCATACCCGTTCTATTGTACCCTTATCTTTCTAGCAGTAAGTATTCTCGTTAAAAACAAATTGTGTTTCTTAATTTGCTGGGAAGAAATGACATTTTATTGTCATTTTAATTTGCAAGTCTTTGATTACTATACCGTTGAAATCGTTTCCATATGCTCATTTATTAGCTGTGCTCAACTTTTATGATTTTCTGATAATGAGTTTTGCACGTTTATCTATTGTGGTTTTAAAGTTTCTATTATTGACTTTTGTGGAGTTTTTTGTAATAAAGAAAATGAACCTGATTCATAGGAGAGTCAAAAAATCCACAAAGTATTTGCTTCTTAATTCTGATATTTTTAATGGGCAGTTTTTATTTTTGTAGTGTTAAAGTCTCTCTTTGCCTTATGGTTTTGTGCTGTTATTTTTAAGTTTTAGTAAGTTTTCCCTCATCCAGAGACTTGATACTTTCCTTCTAAGCTTTTAAAATTACATGACTTTGCACTAATTTATTTATCTGTAGAATTTATGTTTAGTGTAAGGTATGAAATAAAAATCTAAAGATATTTGTTGTGAACACATAATGGATTTGCCCCAACACCATTGACTGACTACTACATCCTTTGACCATTTGTTTGCACTGCTTCCTTTAGCATGAGTCAAAATGTGCATATCACAGAATTCATCCAAGCCATCTGGTTCTTGTGATCAGCCTATGTCAGACTTACAGGGCTTAAACTATTCTGGCTTTATAACACCCA
>NW_019154127.1:534190-602641 GCF_002288905.1 Enhydra lutris kenyoni | reverse complement strand
CCTTCCTTCCTTCCTTCCTTCCTTCCTTCCTTCCTTCCTTCCTTCCTTCCTTCTTCCCTCCTTCTTTCCTACCTTCCTCCCTCCCTCCCTTTCTTTATGTTTTTTTCATTCCTTTAGAGAGGTAGGGGAAGAGGTAGAGGGAGAAGGAGAGAGAGACTCTTAAGCAGGTCACACACCCAGAGCAGAGCCCATCATGGGGCTCAATCATACAAGCCTGAGATCACAATCTGAGCTGAAACCAAGAGTCAGAGACTTAACTGACTGAACCACCCAGGCACCCTCCCTTTCATAACACTTCTTAATGTACAGTTCCTCACCATGCATTAATATTATTTTTTTTACTTTTTTAAAAGCTGATATTGCTGGAGTGCCTGGGTCACTCAATCCTTTAAGCATTTCCCTGCAGCTCAGATCATGTCCTGGGGTCCTGGGATTGAGCCCCCACCATGGGCTCCCTGCTCAGTGAAGAGCCTGTTTCTCCCTTCTCCCTCCCACCCCCACTTGTGCTTGCTTTCTCTTGCTCTGCTCTCTCTCTCTCAAATAAATAAAATCTTTAAAAAAAAAAAAAAACTGATACTGCTTTTTACAGAGTTCCTCCCAAAGTGATCCTCTCAGGACTTTGAGTAATTATATTAAAATAGGAAATTAATTTGGGACAAGTTAACCATTTTATGATATTTAACCCTACCAACCAATAAAATAGTATGTCTTTCATTTGTTAAAATCTTATTTTAGGTCATTTGTTAATCTTGCCATTGTTTTTGCTTTTTTTTTTTTTTCCTTAATGTGGGTCCTGCTCATTTATTATTCAGATTATTTCTAGTAATTTTATTTTTTTAAGATTATTTCTAATAATTTTAGATCTGTATTTTTTTAGGTTCATGGATTCCATTTCATTATTCTGTATAATCTAAGTAATTACAAAGTTACCAAGAAGAACTAATAAAATATTTTTATTTTTACCTTATATTCCAACTCATTATTTGCCCTTTTATAAAATTTAATAGTTCTTTTTATTTGAGTTTATTTAGGGCTGCTAATTATACATTATAATATAAACCACATAGGAGAAAGGGGAACCCTCTTACACTGTTGGTGGGAATGCAAGTTGGTGCAGCCACTTTTGGAAAACAGTGTGGAGATTCCTCAAGAAATTAAAAATAGAGCTTCCCTATGACCCTGCCATTGCACTACTGGGTGTTTACCCCAAAGATACAGATGTAGTGAAAAGAAGGGCCATCTGTACCCCAATGTTTATAGCAGCAATGGCCATCATTGCCAAACTGTGGAAAGAACCAAGATGCCCTTCAACGGACAAATGGGTAAGGAGGATGTGGTCCATATACACTATGGAGTATTATGCCTCCATCAGAAAGGATGAATACCCAACTTTTGTAGCAACATGGATGGGACTGGAAGAGATTATGCTGAGTGAAATAAGTCAAGCAGAGAAAGTCAATTATCATATGGTTTCACTTATTTGTGGAGCATAACATAAAGCATGGAGGACAAGCGGAGTTAGAGAGGAGAAGGGAGTTGGGGGAAATTGGAAGGGGAGGTGAACCATGAGAGACTATGGACTCTGAAAAACAATCTGAGGGTTTTGAAGGGGCGGGGGTGGGAGGTTGGGGGAACCAGGTGGTGGGTATTAGAGAGGGCACGGATTGCATGGAGCACTGGGTGTGGTGCAAAAACAATGAATACTGTTATGCTGGGAAAAAAAAGAAAATACAATTTTCAGTAAATATTCATAAAAAATAAATAATATAAACCACATAAAATTATAAACATATCATATAAATACATTAACATAATCCCCAAATATTTAAAGTTTCTAATACTATCACTTGCTTCATCCTTTCAGATATATATATAACCCTTTATATATCTTTAATATTTCATGTTATTAACCAGATTTTCCAGATTTCCAGATTTAAATTTTTGAGGTTGCAAGTTAACTAAATAGGAATTAGTTAATGTTCTCAAAAATCACATTATTTCAAATAAAATCAATGATAAGTCTCTATTAAGATGTGAGGTATCCTGGTGTACAGTAAAAGATTCTTTCATGATGCATAAGTTCCATATATAAAGAGTGTTTAAAAGGAGCTTTGTGATACTGCATGTAAAATGCCATTTAATGGAACCATAAATGAATTCTTAAAGTCAAAAGTTGAGTTTCAAAGCATTTCTTGGGCATTTCAATTGCTTCTAACTGGTTGGCATCCTTACCATGTGTTAGATTATGAAAACCTGCAGTGGTGAGAGCTTGTGAAAAATACTCCTGCTTTAATTTATTGTGAATTATAACACATACCATGTACAGAGCAATAACATAGTATGTCAAAATTGGTTTTAATCTTCTTGATATCTAATTTATATGAAGATCTAATTTCTAAGAAGAAGAAAATACTCTGACAGCCCAGAGTATGGGTCAAAATAATTTTTGTAAAAGGACACATTTTTAGGTAAACCAGAAAACAGGTATGTTTGTTAAATGTTTGAAGTGCTACCGAGGCTGTCTAGAAAATAATTGTCAAGACACAAAAAGTCACGAAAGGGAATTAGTCTAGCCAGCTAGAAAAGCATGGGAAATACAGACTTAATCAAGAGAACACAAGGAAGCTGGTGTAGCACAGGTATTAAAATGCAATCCTCCTATCTTATATTTTCACCTGAGACCCCAAACGGAAAACATTCCCTGCCAAGTATACTCATACTTTTAAAGTGACATCTGCAAAGGAGTGGCTAAAACCCATTCTGACAGCTTCTGCCAGTCACCCCTGCCAGAGTATATAAGAGAAAGCAACAGGGATATCAAAAAGACATCTCCGAGCAGAAAGCTTTTTCTTTGTTTGACCTTAGTTCCTTAGGGTAGATTCCCAAGAGTTGAATTATTCATTGAAAAGGAAGAACTGTTGGAAAGATGAATCTCATGAGGAGACTGAAGAGATCAGAGACAGAGGAATGCTCCACCCCACCTGTTCTGGGCTGTGGCACTTACTTTCCCCACACATAGAGGAGAGACCAGGACCTCCGTAAGCCAAGTGGAGAGAAGAAAGAGGGCTTACGAGAACCATTCAGAGGACATGTGTCCCTTCAACTCATAGAAAACCTGAAAGTGAGAGATTGGCCGTAGTGCCAGCTGGGAAACAGAACCAGCTGGCAGGGTCTGATTGGTAGTAACCTGTATGTCTAGAGTTAAATAGGACAAAAGTGAATAAGGAAGCAATATATGAACAACCAGAATCTAGGTTCTGAGGGAGAACATAAAACAGCCAGCCTGAAGAGGTATCTCCTTGCCAGAAGACTGGAAGTAGGCAGTCCTCTGGGGGAATCTCCAAGAAAGCCATAAAAGTGTCCCAGAAGACAGAGTCAGCTGTCCCAACACCACCAACTGTACCAGCAAAATAAAACCTGCTCTCACACTTACCAACACCCTCCACCACCACAGTCATCAACCTGCGGAAACCAGAAGCAGCCCGGTGCACAAAGGGCAGGGGTGAAAGAGCCCTCCTGTATGGAAACAGGAGTGAAACCAACCACAAGCTCTTCTCTGCAACAGGGTTGCAGACTGCACAAGTCCAACCTGGAACAGGGAAGAAGTTTTAACTTAAATGTTCAAATGTATTAGACTAGAGATACATAGGAGTTTTGTTTGTTGTTGTTTTTTATAGATTTATATGCTTTATTATACCTTGAAAGTTGGAACACATGTTTTCATGGTCCATTATTTTTGGATAGTGATAATAATAACAGCTAACACATTCACAGCACCTACCATTTCTCATCACCGTAGTAAATACTTTATACATAATAATGCTGTAACCTTCAAGACAACACTATATAATAGATGACTCTTAATTTCCCCACTTTACAAATGAGAAAACAGATGCATGGAAAGGTCAAGTATCATGCTCAAAGTAACTCTGCTAAGTGGCAAGGCCAAGATTCAAAACCAGGAAATCTAGTTCCAGAGTCTATAAATTCTTTGTGAGGTCAGATTAAGAAGCACCACAAAAAAGACAAATTCACTAAAGCAACAGAAGGTAACTACAGCTATCGTGGTAAAGCATTTTGTAATATGTAGAATTGATGAATCATTATGTACCCCTGAAATTAATATAATATTGTATGTTAATTATACTTCAATTAAAAACAAAAAATCAAATGAAATTTTAAAAGGACAAATTTATAATACTAAATCAATTCAACATACAGTCAATGGTTATTTATCAACATCCATTACAATCCAACCAGATTATTAACTGCTGACCCACATCAATAAAGTCAAAATCGATTTGAAAAAATATTTCTTATTTTCCTAAAATGTTAGCTCTGAAAAGGTCCTCCCCATCCACCCCCAGGTCACCTGAACCTGGGTAGAAAATGAGCAGCAGGGCCCTGAACATCAGACCAACCAGCAGCCTCTTTTATGTAAATGATACATTAAGTAGATATTTTAATACTAAAAAAAGGCACCAGAGAAGCTATGGGCTCTGCCTGGGATTTCTTCCAGGGATAAGAGGGAAAAAGTGACAAACGTTTTTTTTAAAGAAGCAGTGGTAAGGGGCACCTGGGTGGCTCAGAGGGTTAAGCCTCTGCCTTCGGCTCGGGTCATAATCTTGGGGTCCTGGGATCAAGCCCCACATCAGGCCCTCTGCTCAGCGGGTAGCCTGCTTCCCCCCACTTCCTGCTTGTGATCTCTGCGTGTGTGTGTGTGTGTGTGTGTGTCAAATAAATAAATAAAATCTTCCCAAAAAAAAAAAAAAAGCAGTGTTAAGAATAAAATTGCTTTCTCCCTGTGCCATGACAGCCACCATATTGAGGAAATTAGTTAGAAAGAGAACCAGACTGTGGAGTGCTGAACCCAACTAGTGAGAGCCAGTTACATGCATCTTTTCCCAACTCAGAGTTCAGGGGCCTCACACCAACAGTTTGAATCAGCCACAGTGGGAGTATTTACACCACGGAAATTGACAAACTCTACAAGTCAGATTTTTCTCCTGCTTCTCAGAGCTGGTGGTTAAACATTCACAAACACGGCACAGGAAAAAACCTCTCATTTGGCATTCAGAGAGACTGTAGGCAAGTTTTGACCTGAACCAAGGAATGAAAGGAAGGACCAACAGCAAGAAAGAACTTGGCATCCTCAAGAGTCAAGGCTATGAGAGGACATAATACCTTGAAAATGAACCCAAGGATGGTCATATTCTACAGACCATCTATACTTTGGATATGCCATTTGGACTAAAGATAAGTTGGCAGGGGCCAGGGGAGTGGAGCCTAAAGGTTAATGAAGGATTATCACGAAGGAAGGCAGGTAGGCAGGAGCAGCACAATCCATGGAGGAACACTGTCAGATCTCCTGGAACTTAGGCAGATTCCTAAGCATTTTAGGCTGGAACCTAGTGCCCACAGGACTGGTAGGAAGGCCAACATAAGCAGTAGGGAGTCATGGAAGGAGTCTGGAAAGCAGTCCTCCAAAAGGTATGTTCCTGTTCATATTTCAGCAAATTCTAGAGATGATTTACTTCATATATTTTGAGATGTTTTTTCTCTGAGATTTCTTACTTTTGGCAATCTTTTTATGTTTTCCCATAATCCTTAGCAATATAAACAAATAATAATAAACAGAGTCTTGGGCTTGCCTCAAGCACAGCAAGGCAGGAAAATATGTAGTGAGGGAGGTCCTGGGAAGGAGGCTGGGCAGAAAACCATAAACCACCACAGCTGGAAAAGAAAGACACAGACATCTGAGGAATGGGCCTGCTAGTCTTCTGGAGGATTCCAGCAGGAAAGCCACAGACTCATTATTTCTCTGAGGGTCAGCTCAGCATCATTCACAAGAATGGCATTTCTTAGAAAACACATTTTCCTGCATCAGGCCTTCCATTAATTTCTGGATTCACTGTAGATTCCTTTCTCTGTTCTTATGGTGATTTTTGAGCCTATGAACTTTATCTTATTGTTAGTCATGATTCGAAGTGGAATGAAGCCCCACTACAATACAATGGTTTAAACCTCTTAGAAAAGATCTGCAGTTCTGTCTGTGATGACATCCCTTGAAGACAGCAACCGTAATTGTCCAGAATGACCAAACAGTCCTTTGCTTGTGCATAAATAAATCTTGCCATAACTGATCTTTCAGGAATCAGTTCACTGCCAATCATTCTGTCGGAATCATTTTGGTTTTGCGTTTCCCCAGCAAAGACAAGCCATGCAACTTAGATCTTAGTTCCCATAGATATTATATCTTGAACCATGATGTGCTAGACTGTCATCATAGAATGGCTGTGTTGAAAGACACTCTTATGTAACCTGTCCACTTTATAAGAAACTAATCCAAAACTCAGCCAAGATCATACAGTTCAGTAGCGTTCCATGACCTATGCATCAATTTAACATTTAGCATTTGGTTAATTCACAAGGTAATAAAATTGAGAGGCACTGCATTTTGTCATAACTGTATCCAATTTTTCTATTCCTGAATTAGCTGAATGCCTCATAAGGACCAACACAGTAAGACTATTGAGGAACAGATAGCAAATGTTGCCTGTTTACGTGATTAAAGATATAACAGAAAGGTCTCCAGCTGTTAAAATCACCAGTCATATGCCCTGCAGCCTAAAAACCCACAATGCAATGGGAATGAAACTCAGATGTACAAAAAACAAAAACAAACAACAACTACAATAAAAAAAATTCATTTATTCTGTGGTACACATTTTTAAATTTACATCTCAGCCTCTCTGAAACTGGGATGCTTCTTTCAATCAAAGGTTCTTATCATCACGGTCGTCATATGGCAATCATGGAGGAGTTGCCACTTCCTGACCAAGAGAAGTGGCAAGTGGCTTGGAAGAAAGTCTCAGAGACAAAGTCGCAACAGGATTTTAATAAATACTGTGTGATCAGTACTCTTGAAACACACAGGAAAACACTGGAAACAAAATGCAAACCTTCTCAACTCTGAATCAAAAAGACATTCATAAAAGCAAGACTAAAAAGGAAAAAGTATTACAGATATGTTAAAATTTATTTTGCTTATACTTTTTTATTTTTATTTATGCACAGGAGTAGTTGATGACAGAATTCTATGCCTAGAGAAATCTAGAAAGAACATTTTCACAACTATAAAATAAAAATCCTAGGGGATACGATAGCACTATGTCACAATTTAATAGCAAATTTCTTTCTTGGTAGAACACAAAATAATTCAGCATCTTACAGTCAATGAGACCTTAGAGTTCAGGAAATGCGAAATCCTACTCCTCAGTTTTCTATAAACCATTTCAGTTCTGAGCCCCTGTTCTGATAACCTGATGGTAAATTGAACCTTAGTCATTCTACCACTTCTGGGCCGTGCTGCTTTGGTGTGTGTTAATCTTTGGCAAGACTGTAAATCCAGTGCCCGGGGTCCTGCCTCCCTAAACAAACACAAAGTCATTTCTTTCTCAGTTCTTATTGTCCTCTAAGAGTACTACCAGAAGCTGGACACAGAACTTCTTTGCCCCACTGACCATAGATGCTTCCTTTTGCCAGTCCAGGGGCACCTCCCCAAGTTCATTTTTCTCATGGGGAGAACAATTGCCCCATCATAGGAAGGGAGTCTAGTTGTTAACATTCCCAGCCATTTTCCTCCCTCTCACTTACCATGTCCCCAGAAGATGAGAAACATACTTAGAGGATTTAAGCTAAGGGACTGATATGTGCCTCCCAGCCCCCTCATCTCCCCTCGGAGAGAGCTGCCCAGTGAGAGGAGACCACCACTGCTTTTCCATGCTGGGTTTGTTAGAGAGGCAGCCTTCCTCTGGGAGCCTGCCCTGGTCCAACATAGCCTGGGACTTCCTAGGGTAAGCCTGTATGTTTCTTAGGTTCAGGATCAGGATTCTACTTGCCTGCAGGTGTGTCACACTCTCCAAGCTCAGCTGTATTAATAATAAAGATGCTATCTGGCTTCACTACTCCATTTTCTTCAATCTTCTCTTGTTCTGAACTTGGGTATATAAGTACACTTTCCTAGGTACACATGCTCTCTGCTCAGATAAGCCCCCCACACACACACTTCTTGTTCTTTTCAGAAGCAGGGGGCGGGGTACTTGTTTTTTCCAGGAATTGGAAGAAAGTATTTGTATTCCATCCTTCCACTGCAGGAAAGAAGAGGAGGAAAAAACAGTTACGTTTCTATTTCAAACCAGGAGGAACTTGGTATTATATTCTGTGAGTGAACTCCACAGTCAACAGCAATATTGTCATCAGAGTATCTCCCAGAAGTTAGAAAATTGAAAACAGGGTTCTGAGAGTATTATTCGTAAGAGAGGTATGTCTTAGGAGGGGGCTGGAAGGGAAAGGGTCAATGGCAGACCAAAATCCTGGGAGGGAAGACTTGACAAAGATCTTTTGGGTACCCAGTGTGCACTGAAGTGGCACTAGAGGCTAAAATGTAAGGGACGAAGAAAGTAACGAAGGGAAAAAGCAGTGCTATTTTTCCATCCCTCTAACCCTGCTGAGTATTTTCCTACATGAGTGCTACAACTCAGGGTTTTCGAACTCCGCCCTTGCCAGGTGGTTCTCCTCTAAAAGGTACACTCTATGAAAGTTGTTTGTTTTCTGCTGTCCTCTGATAATAGCATGTACCTACTAACCCCTCAGGTCCCAGTGGGTTCTTACTGAATATGCCATTGTCCACCATGGCTGCCTTCAGCGCCACATTGACCTCTGATGCTCTGAGATGCAAATTAAATTCTGAGTTCCTAGCAGTTCACCTAACATTACTAACTGATGGATTCCCTGACAATCATGGACTTTTAAATTAGGATAGATCTTTAATTAATAGCCCAGAGAACCTCCCTCGGCTGCAGGGACCACAGTCATTTTTATGATGGAGCAAAATAAAGTGTGGTCCACGGGTCCAACTTCTCATCAAATGCTCAGGAACTAAAGGGCAGGCAACTTTCCTTTCCAGGTTCACACTCCCCACCTGCCATCCAAGCCTGCATTACTGACTCACTGAAAGATAAAAGCTTTTGTTTTCAGGATCTCCCCTGCCAGACTGGTGATAAATTCTGCCATCCAGTGCAAACTGCCATCCAGGACAATACTGCCTTTCCACTTTGCTAGAGGCAGCTGATGTTCTTTTTAAAGGAAAGCCAGCTCCTATTTCTTGAAAACAACTTTTTTTTTTCCCCCTTCACATTCAGCTTTCATACATTTGCAGAAACCATTATTAATGGTTTTCTTTTTTGTCCCCCCCTTCTCCAAGTCTATTAGGAGACAATTCCTGAATACAGAGCATCCTCAAAATTGAGAAGAGGGAGTGATTTGTATTCTCAGCCCTCAAAAATCACCATTTAAGCCTTCCTGGTACTCTCTCTCTCTCTCTCTCTCTCAAGTCCGCTCATATCCCCTGAAATGGCTTTTTCAATATGTCAACGTGGCTAAGCTAAAGTTCCTAGCTATTCAGTCCTACCGTAATCTAGGTGCTGCTGTGAAAAGATTTTGTAGATTCAATTTAAGTCCCTATTCAGGTGACGTTAATTAAGGGAGATTATCCTGGATAATCTGATGAGGCTGCATCAGTCAGAGGGCCTGAAATAGCAGGCTTCTCTGGGGGAAAAGGAAATTCCACCTGTGGGCCACAGTTTGGCCTGTGCTATGGAGATCCATTTTGCCCATGACCCTCCCTTTCTACTAGTCCCAACTCTCTGGCTGAACACTGGTAGGACCACCCTCACACTCTACCATACCAGTACCCATCTGGGAATGTCTTTCTGGTGGCCCCCTGCTCTGGACCTTCCTTTCCCTCCACCTTTACACAAATTCTACTTGTATGCCATAGTGATGGTGTTCCTTAAACAACAACAAAAACAAAATGAGACCCATGGCCTAACAACAGACTTTTTTGTTGTTCTGTGCAAGCGTTTAAAGGAAATAACTATTCAGTTCTGTTTATAACAACCAACAGGAATAAACATTACTTGAAATCGGTATATACAGGATAGTCAGGGCATACGATCCCATCTATACCCAAATCAGCTCTCTTTCCATTGGAAATGATTATTATCCTATTTATGTGAAGGTGTCAGATAGTTGGACGTGGGTTGTTCATGCCATATAAGCATAAACACTTATGTGTAATGCATCTCATGATTCATTTTTATTTTTCTAGAACTCTTCCAAAGTTACTATGTCATAAATCAGTTTCCCAAAAGTGTGGTTCTCTGGTCAGCAGCAGTGAGCATCATTTGAGAACTTGTTAGAAGTAGAAAGACACATTTTCATGTCCCACCCTGGACCTGCTGAATCAGAGCCTCTGCCAGGGAGGACCGTCCAGGCAATCTGTGTTTTACTAAAGCCACCAGGGAGGTCTGCTGTGATCTAAACTTGAAGAGCCTCTCCAAAAAGAACAGAGTACTGGACTGTTAGCACATGGGATATTTCTGAAAGTCAGATTTGTGGGGAATTAATTAGCTAAGATATTAAAAAAAAAAAAAAAAAAAACAACTAGAAATCACTTGTAGAACAACCAACAAAAAAGAATTTATTAGGAAAGTAGTGGCAATGACCGGTAACTCTAAGAGATGAACAGCCAACCCCTGAGAGGGAGGGGACTGGGGCTCCAACAGATTTCACCTGTGTCTGTGACACCTCCTTCTAGAGCACAGCCACTAGCAACTCCCTTCCCATCTTCCCGCAGTTCTTATGTCTTAGTTCAAGCTATGAAATTCCAGGTATTCAGGAATGGCAAGGCACATGCTGAGTTCACCCAGTGGCCAGATCAGGTCACAGAGCAGGAATACCACCATGGAAAGTTTCATCCATGGCTCAAAACTTTCACTGGATAGAAAGGAGAAGGCTTCTGAGCTGAGCAGCCACCACAAGCACACCTACTGGGAGCCATCCTTAGGTTGCCTTAAGTCTTACACTGTGTGGCCCACAGGCATACTTATCCTTCCTCGGCATAACACCAGGTTATGCTACTCCTAGTCATCCTCCATAGGGCATCTCAAATATCATCTCTAGGAAGCCCTCCAAGATTCCTGAAGTTGGAATTAGCTGCCACTTCTCAGACTCTCATAACACCCACCCTGAGTTCACATCAGCTTCTCTCCCTTCCACTCTGCTTCCAATCTCTTGCCATAGCATTCCACCCCGGCCTCTGCTCCAAAATTTCTCACAGAGGTAAATGCATTTAGACTATAGGATTGAAGGTCAGGAAAAGGAGATTATTTCAGCATGTTCACATTGAAAGCCTTGAACACATCAGTAAACTCAATAAACAAAAGAGTGATGTAAGCTTCTATTCTCTGGACAGAATTGGAATGGATCAAGTATTTGAAAAACTGTAAAGTTTAGCTCTGAATACATTTACCCTTTTATCCTGAAAGTAAGAGCAATGGTGGGCTACATCAGAAAGTACATTCTTCAGAAAGTACACATTCATATTCTCTCTACGCCCATCCTGGCACACCCCTCTTCATACAGGTTGCTGGACAGAGGAATCCAGGGACCCCATGCCATTTACGTGTCATTGCAACTCACCCAGAGGGTCACATTTTAGCTTCTAATCTTAGAAAAGTTCCTTTTCTCTGTTACTGTCACCCATGCCCGTCACCCCCATTCCTTGTCTCTGTTATGCCCCAATAATGGGTCCATGATTAAAGGAGCGAGACAGATATAAAGCAAAGGTCAAGCAAAGCTTTATTTCACGCCAAGCATCAAGAATCTAACCAAACATTAGGGGACGCACCTCTTACAAGAGAGGGCGACACTTCTCTGTTTCACAGACTAGCTTTTAAGGGCAAAGGCCATGCGGACAGGCCTGGCCACACACAGGTGGCCAATGAGATTGTAACACACACAGGAAACTCCACAGTGATGCTAGGTGACCAATTGAGTTACAATTTACCCTAGTAGACATTTGAACCAGCCTATTACACCTTGATTGGGATTGGCGCCCAAAAGGCTCCCAAAGGGCGGGGCCCATACTCCTTGGTAACCAGGGAGACAGTATGCATCCCCCCACTGATCGGATGTCTCCACCTGGCCTGACCCACCTTTGTATCTGGGCTTTATTACCTGAAGCTGGTTTCCAGGACTTGTCTCCAAGTAAATCCCCTGGGGGAAGGGGAGCAGGGACAGTTTCTAAATAGGTCCTTACAGTCTCCATAGTAGAGGAAAACCTCTCTGTCTGGAGGGGAAGGAGGAAAGATGCAAACATCAGTCAACAGAAGAAGGAGTTTTCATCATAGGAGACAATCTGGGAGGGATGCAGACAAGTCTATTTCACAGTGAAGAGACAGAGGAAGAGAGAGGGGAGAGGAGAGAGAGGGAGAAAGGAATGGAGGCCAGAGAGAAGAGGCAGAGGAAAAGTAAGAAAACAAAAGGACAGAACTTAATCTCCTCCAGACCCTTGTCTGGGGTCCCCCACAGCTGCCTGGGAGAGCCCTCCCACAGGGGGCAAACAGGCCGAGCAAAAGCAGATAAGCTTTCCAGCAACTCTCCCAGTAACAGGACAGTTGCTCTAATATCCAGGTACCCTAGAGCAACGTGGAAAACTAGAGAAAAGGGGTTGAATTGGGAAAAATTTGTGAGAGTGTGTTGACTCAGAATCATGACCTCATACTTGAGATTTTCTCAGAAAACAACAGGAATGTGATTTCCCTCCTGGAACTGATGTTATTTCTAGCCACCCTCAGGTCGTGTGGAATTTTAAGTTGTCTAGCACTTCATTTTTGACCCCTTCGACTTGGCAACATTTTGTTTAAAGTGGTGGATCAAATATCAAAATACCTTGAGTGTTCTTTGGATCGTTCCTTTCCGCCCCACAGCTCCCCTCTTGTCCTGTTTTCATCCCTTTCTTCTCTCCCACCTCAACTGCCCTCATATTCCCTTTAGTCATAGTTCCTTCTTTCAGCTACATCTGGGATATTTACACTATCTGAACTCACCTCCTCCTGGGGTAAGAAAGAGACTCACCTATGTTTCTCTGCTCTTTGTATTGATGTTCTAGAAGCTGTTGTAGGGCAATTCTGTTGCTCAGTGTGTGTGTGTGTGTGTGTGTGTGTGTGTGTGTGTGTGTGTGCCTGTAGGAAGAAAGAAAGGATGGGACCATTAGAATCAAAATTAGAGGTCCTACTTTCCAGCCCCACACTTCTCTTCCCTAGGTAACTGAGAAAAATCATTTAATTTTTAGCCATTACTCTCCTCATCTGTAAGATGAATGACTTGGGCTAAATTTCCATTAAGGTTCCTTTCAGTTACAAAATGCTATGATTCTCAGTAGCGAAAGACCCATATCTAAACTCAGGTTTACCAGGGGAAAGGAATTCATTTTGTTCCAGGCACCAAGAAAACAGTCTTCTATGTTCCAAGAAGAAATAATGTAAGATCCTCATACCAAGTATTCATTCAGAACCATCACAACTACAAATACATTTTCCTTATTTTCTTGTCTCAATTTCTCCCTCTCCTCTAATGTATTACTTTGTCCTCTGGTGGGAGGACAAATTTTTTTTAACACTTTTTTCCCCCCTTCCCAGCTTGCAAAATGGAAAGCTGGTCCAGCTAATGTTCAAACTTCGTCTCCTCCACCACACTGCTAGACCCTCCTTTTCTGCTTCTCTGAGACATCACCTAACACTGCTGGCTCTCCTCACTGCCTCTTCTCTCCTTCCCTCCTATCTGTGTGGCCAGGCCACTGTTCAATCACTGTCTCCACTAGTTCCCATGTGAACTTCAGATGAGGAAAGCAGTTTCTTATTTCTCTTTATGTCTCTGGTCCCAGCAGGTACGAGACACAGGCCTGCATCTAATAACTAGTGATCGAATTAATTCATCACAAGACTTGAGCTGTCAAGTTACAAAGAGACAATGGGGAAATTTACATGCATTTTGCTAAATAAAAGAAGCCATTCTAAAAAGGCTACATACTGTATGATTCCAACCATATGATAAACTGGAAAAAGCAAAACTGTGAAGACAATAAAAAGTTCAGTGGATGCCAGGGGCTGGGTGGAGGGAGGAAAGGGGAAATAGGTAAAATACAGGGGATTTTTTTTTTTTAGACAATGAAACTAATTCTGTATGATATGCTATCGTAGATACATAGCATTATACATCTGATAAAGCCTATAGAATGTAAAATATATAGTAAACACTAGTGTACACTTTGGGTTTTTAGTTAATAATAGTGTATTGATACTGGTCCACTGATTATGACAAATGTACCACACCATTACAAAATATTAATAATATGGGAAACTGAGATGAGGAGGGAGGGAGTATATGGGAATTCAATACTAACTGCTCCTTTTTATAAAAATCCTACAACTGCCCTTAAAATAAAGACTATTAATTTTTTTTCTTCAAAGAATGATCCAATCCAGTTCCCAGTCCAGCATGTAAGGAGCTTGGAAATCGTCAAGCTGTCCCAACAAATAAAAAGCTAAAGCAACTGAAAAACCAACAGCTCTTCTTGGATCTGTAGGAGAAGTAAGGTCACAGGGAAAACTGATGCTCTCCAAATTGGAGAGAATAGACAAATACAGAAAATCACAACTTACTGGAGCAAAAACCCACAACAGACGCCTTTGCAGAAACCTGTGTCAAGGTACGAGAAGAGAAGCTGTAACTGGCAAATTGCTGGAGGCTCAGTGTGGACAAGCCTGAGAGTTAAAAACTCCAAGAAGACCCAGGCATGGGGGCTTAGGGAAGACAGACACTTTTATCAGTTTTACCAGGAGGTTCTCACAGAGAATATAGGAGGAAAATAGTGAATATAGGAGAATAGTGTATATAGGAGAAAAATCTCCTGCTTCCACTGGGGAAGGGGAAAAGTAACCATTTTGGAATATCCCAGAGCATTCTGTCTCCATAACAGGACCCACCTCAAAAAAAAAAAAAAAAAAAAAAAAAAAAAAAAAAAAAATTCCCCAGAGCCTAAACAGAGATTTTTTGAGATCCTAACCAACCTTGGGAAAGGGAAATATCCAGGTGCAGCCTGCTCTAGCCTTCTATGTGGGGAAGGGGAATACCCAACTACAGTCATTCTGTCCCACCTCAGGGGGGATACAGAAGGCACAGGCAACATTCACAGTCCAGAAGCAAAAGTTCATAGGAAGACTGAGACTGAATCAACAGACTATAGAACAATTTCCTCCCCCACATCTTACCACCACATTCCTAAAGGCCTATTTAACCCAGTTCATTTAACCTTGATCATTATGTCTGGCTATAGAAAAAAGTTCCAAAGCCAAGCACACAGCTTAAAGAGAAAGAGCAAGCATCAGAAACAGATTGATATGGCAGAGATATTGGAATTGCCAGACCAGAAATTTAAAACAACTGTAAATAATATGCCAAGGGTTCTAATGGATAAAGTAGATAGCACACAAGAACAAATGGGAATGAAAGCAGAAAGAGGAAAACTCTAAGAAAGAATCAAAAAAAATAAATATTAAGAGACCAAGAACACAGTAACAGAAATGAAGAATGCCTTTGATGGACTTATTGGTAGACTGGACATGGTTGAGGAAAGAATCTCTGAGCTTGAAGACATGTCAATGGAAACTTCCAAAACAAAAAGGTGATTTGAGAAAAGGCAGAAGAAAATGAAACAGAATATTCAAGAACCATAGGACAGTGACAAAATAGTATAACATATACTTAATGGGAAAACCAGAAGGAGAAGAAAGCAAGGAACAGAAAAACATGTGACGCATTAATGATTGAGGATGTCCCCCAAATTAATATCTGCTATATTCCCAAAATTTGTATGTTGCAACCCAATCCCCTGTGTGAATGTATTTGGACATGGGGTTTTGGGAGGTTCTTGGGTCATGAGAGCAGAGCCCTTATGAATGATATTAGAGTGCGCTTATACAGGGTCCCAAGAAACCTCCCTTTTTCATTTCCACCACATGAATTTACAGATAAAAGACAACTGCTAGGAAGTAGGCTCTCACCATCACTGAATCCACTGGCACCATGATTACACTCCTTATTATTTATCCAAAGGAGTTGAAAATGCATATTCACACAAAAACCTGTCCATGGATGTTTATAGCAGCTTGATTCACAATTGCCAACACCTGGAAGCAACAAAGATGTACATTAGTAGGCGAATAGATAAAGAAACCATGGTACATCCAGGCAATGAAATGTTATTTAACGCTAAGAGCAAATGATCTGTCAAACCATGAGAAGATATGAGGAAAATATAAAAAAATATGACTAAGTGAAAGTGGCCAGTCTGAAAAGGTTATATATGATTCCCTTTAACTACATGACTTTCTGGAAAAGGCAAAACTATGAAGACAGTAAAAGGATCATTGGCTACTAGAAGTTAAGGGGGCAGGAAGGATGCAGAGGTAAAGCACAGAGGACTTTTGGGACAGCGAAACTATTCTGTGTGATATTATGAAGGTGGATACATGCCATTATACTTTTGTCAAAACCCATAGAATGTACGAAACTAAGAGTGAACCCTAAATGTCAACTATGGACTTTGGACTATAAAGATGTATCAGTGTGAGCTCATTCGTTGTGAAAAGTGTATCATTCTGGTTTCGGATTTTGATAGTGGAGGAGGTTGTGCCTACATAGGAGCTGGGAGTATATGGGACATCTCTGTACCTTCTGCTCAACTTTGTGGTGGGCCTAAATCTTCTCTAAAAATATAAAGTCTATTAAAAAAAAAAAAAAGGAACCCACATCAGACTCTCTAAGTCATTGGATTTGTCCACATAACATTAAATGTGAAGGAAGAAAAGATAGTGTTTCAGGCTCACACAGCTCATCCTGGTGTTAGAACTAGATCCTTGGCCTCCTATTTTAAGGCCTGAGAGTTTTCCATTTCTTACTTGCTTTCCATTCAGGTCTTATTTGCCTTCTAGCTGGTGTCTTTATCCTACAGTTTTTATCTTTTTTTCATAACTTTGCCTGCAAAGTTTGGGCATTGTTTATATCATTTTCTTGTCTGTGTCACTAATTAGCAATTGATTTCTAAAAATTCAGTTCATCATCAATAAATGCTGTTGCTAACTGGTCAGTTAGAAAGAATGTCTTCTGGCAATTTATGGTGTTATTAAGTTTCAAATCTAGTCCTGGTGAACTCATACATTAAGACTTCGTATCCTGGGGCGCTTGGGTGGCTCAGTGAGTTAAAGCCTCTGCCTTCAGCTCAGGTCATGATCCCAGAGTCCTGGGATCGAGCCCCGTGTTGGGCTCTCTGCTCAGCAGGGAGCCTGCTTCCTCCTCTCTCTGCCTGCTTCTCTGCCTACTTGTGATCTCTGTCTGTCAAATAAATAAATAAAATCTTAAAAAAAAAAAAAAAAGACTTCATATCCTGCGGCTCCTAGGTGGCTCAGTGAGTTAAGTGTCTGCTTTCCCCTCAGTTCATGGTCCAGGGTCCTGGGATCCAGTCCACATCTGGCTCCCTGCTCAGCCCTTCTCCCTCTTCCGTCCCCCAGCATGGGCGCTCACATGCTTGCTCGCTCTCTCTCTCACTCTCTCTCTCTGTCAAATAAATAAATAGAATCTTAAAAAAACAAAAAAAAAAAAGGTTTTCTATCCCAAGTGGATTATCTGCAGTGACAGCAACAAGAGGTGAACCTGCTCAGCCCAGCTGGGGAGTTCAGTATCAAGCTGGTGAATCTATCTTCCCAGGACCGCGTGCTGTCACAGCCAGCAGACTTATGCTCTAATTATGTGGCCCTCTTTGCAACCTCTACAGTTTGCAATAGGCGTCACATTTTCTTCCTGTCTAATGAACATTTTTAAATTGTCATGCCATTAGCTTTTAGGTTTGCAGGACTCGTTTCTTCCTAGGAAGGGAGTTTGGCAAAGATATCTATCAAGCGGCTCTTGCCTGATGCATTAAGGAGAGCTCTTCTTCAATCTTGTCTTCCCACAAATGGAGTCGCACTTATTTCCCTCAGAGAAACTCTTTTTTATGTAACTGCATTAATCAGAGGGGTGAACCCACCTCCTTGAGCATCCCAGCCCTCAGGTTCCCCCTCTCTGAAGCCCTCCCCAGATGGCAACGAAGTAACTGTGGACAATGAGCTGTGGCCTTGGGAAGGGCAAAGGTGACCCCTCTGATGGACGATGGCAAGGATTCATTGTGCAATGTGGTAAGGAACATTTATGTTGATATGATAACTGGGATTTAAAATTACTCCAGGTGATACGCACCAGACGAAACTCAACACAATCAGCTCACAGGCTGGGTCTGAGCAGCAGCGTCAGGATATTCTTTTTAAATCAGGACACACTTTGATCCCTCCCTCCCTCTTTCTGCAAGCTTGTGAGACAGTGGCTAGGAGGAAGGCAAAATAGAAGAAACTTATTTTAGGTAAAGAAAGAGAAAACCGGTAGGCTGTCTTCCCTGGCCAACTAATAGCTCAATTAGTGAGTATAGTGAACATAGAATTGTTGAAGAAAAGATTCTTCAACAGGTAATAACAATTATTGGTTAAAGTGGCATAGAAAAAAATCATCAATGAAGGTCTCAAATAAATGCTGCGGGAAGACAACCCCAGTCACTCAAAATCATATTTTAAAAGAATATGTGTAAGGCCATGATGTTATATCACTACACCCCAATCAAAACAGTCAGCCAAAATAAAAAATAGCAATAATACCAAATGCTGATGAGGACGTGGAAAAACTCTATCTGTCATACCTCGCCAGTGGAAATGAAAAATGGTACAATCACTCATATGCTATATGACTTGGCAGTTTCTTAACCTTGTCAGTTTCTTTAAAATAACATGGTAGTTTCTTTAAAAACAAAGCTAAACCGGGGCGCCTGGGTGGCTCAGTGGGTTAAGCCTCTGCCTTCAGCTCAGGTCATGATCCCAGGGTCCTGGGATCGAGCCCCGCATCGGACTCTCTGCTCCGCAGGGAGCCTGCCTCCACCTCTCTCTCTCTACCTGCCTCTCTGCCTACTTGTGATCTCTGTCTGTCAAATAAATAAATAAAATCTTTAAAAAAAAAAAAAAGCTAAACCAAACATGTACTTACCATATGATCCAACAACCACAATCCTGAGAATTTATCCCAGAGAAATAAAAACAGATCACAGAAAAACCTATACACGATTGTTCATAGCAGCTTTAGCTCTACTAACAAACAACTAGAAACTACTCCGATATTCTTCAGTGGGTGAATGGATAAACAAACTGTGGTCCCCCCACCCCCAAAATGCTACTCAGCATTACAAAGGATTAAGCTTGGGTGCCTGGGTGGCTCAGTGGGTTAAGCCTCTGCCTTTGGCTCAGGTCATGATCTCAGGGTCCTGGGATCAAGTCCCGCATCAGGCTCCCTGCTGAGCAGAGGAGCTCCTCTCTCTCTCTCTCTCTCTCTCTACCTGCCTCTCTACCTACTTGTGAGCTCTCTCTGTCAAATAAATAAATAAAATCTTTAAAAAATAAAAAAGAATTAAGGTAGTGATAGATACAATAACATGAGTGGATTTCAAAGGCCTTCTGCTGAGTAAGGGAAAAAAGCCAATTCAAAGCTCACATGCTGGATGATTGTAAAATGACAATATTATAGAGATGGAGAACAAATTAGTGGTTAGCACGGGTGAGGGATGACAGGAAACAGTGACTGGTGTGACATAAGAGGGATCACATGAGTGAGATATTTATGGTGATGCAGTAGTTTTGTACTTTCATTTGATGGTGGATATACATAATGATACTTGTGATATAATGACAGATACATATTGTACCAATGTCGGTTTTCTGGTTCTGACATTGTCCTGTAGTTATATAAGATGTAACCATTGGTAGTAACTGGGTGATGGACCATTGGGACTTCCCTTTACTTCTGTGAACACTTATTCCAAAATAAAAATATTTTATAGAAATAGATACATACAAAGCATGAGATTCGAGATCAGGTAAACTGTTAAACTCGTGTTATGTAGGGTGTGAAAAAAAATATTTTATAGAATATTTAATAACATAAGAGAATGCTCATTATAAGCAGGGTACCTAATATATGTACAGAAAAACCATGCATAGTTATATCCTACCCCCAAAAAGGGACTGAAAAGAAAAATAGCTCTATTGTAGCAATGATTGTTCCAGGGTAGCAGAATTTATATTTTATATTTCTTCTCTTTACACAGTTTCTATGCTGAACTCATATTGATTTTATAATTGTCTGCTCAATTCTATTTCCTTGTGGTCCCCCAGAAGGATAGCCATTTAAAAATGGTAAGTTACCTATGCTCTGCTAAAATTAATGAGCTAGAACTTGTTTCTGGAAGGAAATTGCAGGAAGAAATCTTCCTCCAAAAGGATCAACTAGTTCCCCTAAATAAAAATCAAGCAAGCAGAATTCCATAAGGGCTCTATTTATAGAAGATAAATTTCTAAGCTAATACAGACCCAAAATTAATAAGATAACCGAATATGATGTCTGTAACATTTAAACCAGTTACACTAATTGGAAAACTATAAAAGCAGTGGCGTTCATTTAATTGTGGTGTATTTCCCGGCCTCAACAAGGTAATAATCAGAAAGCATGTGCTACTCATTATGCTTAACATAAATCACCAGTTACAGCCACTAGGAAAAGATCGGCCATGAGGTAACTGGTAAATTAACCTGAGATAAACATAAATTTTAAGATCTTTATAGCAGTGTATTATATTTGGTCATTACTATGATGTTGTGCGCCATTTCATGCTTGCCTTGTGAGCTTCTCTGGTGCTCATATAGAACCAATAAATTATTGGGACTCTCTTTATTTAACACTCAATGTTTTCTCTTTGGATAATCTACATTCATGAACTTATTTTCATAAGTATTTCTAAAGTAGACTCCACAGATCCCCAGGATGAGTTTAATGACAGCAGATAACTGGGGTTTATGATTTTTCCCAGCTATTTATGAAAACAAAGAACAGCCTATTTATATTCAGATGTAGAACCTCTATTCATCAAAAAGGCATTGATTTCACATTTTCAACTGAAAGAATCCTGAATTATTTTCAAGTCATGAAACAAATGCCATCCAAATTGGAATTTCAAGATAAGCTCACAACCAAAAGGAATGTAGCGTAGAGTTGAAATTCAAATAAATGTTCAGTTTCATCTCATTTTTTTAACTTGAGTACCAGGAATGTGAAAGAGAAAAATACACACATAAGTACCAAAAAATTTAAAAAAAAATTCCCCTTAAACCAACAGACATTCAGAAGAAAAAGCTGCTTGCTGTTGTGTCAAAAATAGACATAAATGTGAGTACCTTAGTCGAAAGGATAAAGCAGACATACACATAGATATAGACAGTGTGGTGCAGAGATAAAGGACCAAGGAGCACAGGAGACTGAAGTCCTGCTCCCATGATGCTCACAGTTGAACAATGATCAAGCCCAGGGCCAGACCAGAGAACTTGTCAATTTCTGTTTACAGCCTCTGTGTAGAGCTGACCTCCTTCTCCAGCTGACCCTGCCTTTCCCCAGTGCAGAGATGCCCACGTTCCTGGTGCCATTCACCACATGCCACACTCTTGCTTTCAGAGTTCAGCTGAATACTGTGGACTTTTCAAAACTCCTGACTCACATCTGCACCCTCGCCTGATGCCTCCCTGCTTCTCTACAGCAAAGTCAGATGAAGCTGGTGATCATCTTAAAGATCTTCTCTTTCTACTCCTTTCCTGAATCCCCTCTGGTATCCTGCCTAAGAGAAGTAAGTGACCACACAGCCTCTGCGATGATTCACACACAGAAAATAGTCCACCCTCCCCCACTCATCCTCTACTCACCCCAAATACCAATCCTGGGGACCTTCCAGGACCACATAGAAAGAGCTAAATTTCTGTGCATTATCAACATCCCCATTTTTACTAACATCTCTCAGGTCTTTACTCATGTACCAGACACTCTGTTAAGATATTTATTTTTTTAAGATATTATTTATTTATTTATCTAAGAGGGAGTGAGAGAGAGAGAGAGTACGCACATAAGTTGGGGGAGGGGCAGAAGGAAGAGAGGGAGAAGCAGGCTCCCCAGCTCCAGACTTGATTCCAAGACCCTGGAATCATGACCTGAGCCAAAGACAGATGCTTAACTGACTGACCCACCAGAGCATCGCTCTGCTAAGAACTTTAAATGTATTGCCTCATTTGATCTATCAAACCCTTCAGTCAGCCGGTACTAATATTTGCTCCATTTTACAGAAGAAGAAATCAAAGGCCAGAGCCATTGAGTAATCAGCCACAACCACAAAGCTAGTGAGTAACAGGGTCAGAATTTGAACTCTTCACTTGTAACCATACATTGCTCTCCACCATTAGGCAACAGCTTTGTCCACTCTCATGGAGCCGATACATTCTTGTTTTCAAAGCAAAGCAATCATCTCATTCTGTCCAATGCAGTGACCATTAGGCCATTGCTCCAGAGATCCTAACTTCAATGCAGACAGCTCATCAGAGTAGCTGGTCAGATTCAGAATATGGTGAAAATAGGATAAGGAGTGGAACTGAAAGCACTTTCACGTTTGCAGTGTCAGAACGGAAGTGACAATAACTATGTCAAACTACCTGCAATTGCACTTCCCAGAATGCCCCAGGGTGCCCTCACCATTCCTCCTTCTTCTGAACATTTCAAGAGTTATGGAAAAATCTCAAAAAATCTTCTGTGAATATCTGGCACGATAAGCTTTTTTAGATCATAAACTTCTCAGTTTGTAAACTCTGGGCATAGGAAGAACATTTCTCAGCTTTGTGCCACATATGCATACTTTTTTTATGAAATAAAGGGGAAAGAAATCAGTAAGCAACAATCTGTATAGAACTAAGAAAAATTCGGGGCACCTGGGTGGCTCAGTGGGTTAAGCCTCTGCCTTTGGCTCAGGTCATAATCCCAGAGTCCTGGGATTGAGCCCCACATCAGGCTCTCTGCTCGGTGAGGAGCCTGTTTCCCCTCTCTCTCTGCCTGCCTCTCTGTTTACTTGCGATCTCTGTCTGTCAAATAAATAAATAAAATCTTAAAAAAAAAAAAAGAACTAAGAAAAATTCAAAAGTTGACACTGCTCTAACCTCACAGCCAAAAGTTACCCCAGCCAAGGCACCACTTATCTTAGTTTGGGGTCCCCAAGAAGAAAACCCTGAGACAAAGACTTGGAGCACATCATTTATTCAGGAGTTGATCCCCAAAAGCAGGAGTAAGGCCATGGGAAAAGTAAAAAGGAAAGAGAGAAAGTCAGTCAATGGAGTCTTCATGAGCTAGATAACACTGTGGACTTCTGTGGCTCAGTCTCACTGGAGAGGTGTTGGGCAACTGTGCAGAAGGCTCCTCAGAGTTGTTGTACAGGGCAGTGAAAGGCTGAGATAGTGCCCACTTAGAATATTGCCTCTGAAGATGCTGAATCCCCTGAAATCCTGGATCACACCTGACCAAGGTGAAGCAGTCTTCTACAGCTCTGGTGATAACAACTCTGAGAGCCCCTGGCACAGGTGACTGGGGAAGAACCTTGGCAGTGGTACTTGGGGCAGCTATCCTGAAATCGGGTGGGCTGAGGGCATGTGGCCTGGCACATCACAGCGTTTGCTCTACCATCTTCATCCAGCCCTTCTAAAAGAAGCTTGTAGTAGAATGTCTCCTGTGGTCTCAGATCTTCAAGGGAAGCTCTGAAGTTTAAGACAACTTCAGAGTTAAAGAGATAACCAAGAAATAGACACTTCCCAATTTGTTGATGTGGGGGTGCCTGTTCCTAATGGAAATGGGGACCTAGTTAGTTTGCTAGGGGTGGGCCATAACAAGTACCATGGACAGGACAGCTCAAACAACAGAAATGTATTTTCTCACAGTTCTAGTGTTCTCACAATCAAGGTGTCAGCAAGGTTGGTTTCTTTTGCAACCTCTCTTCTTGGCTTGTAGATGGCTGCCTTCTCCATGGTCTTCACATGGTCTTCCCTCTGTCTACGTCTCTCCTAATCTCTTCTTATAAGGACACCAGTCATTTGGCTCATGTTTTCTTCATTACCTCACTAAAGATTTATCTTAAAGTATAATCACATTTGGAGGTACATATTTCAGCCCATAATAATTTCTCTCTCCCTGCAGGCTTGCTAAGGTACAGAAATGCTTAGTTTCCTGGAGAACAACATGGTGGGATTATTCTCTGAAGAGCCTGACATAGATGCACTTGAGTTTAGGGGTATCCATGAACATAGAGTCTGTGCCTGCCTCGCATTGGAGATTGTAGAAGACGGAGATGCTAATGGGGGAAAAGAAAGGAAAAGCAGAGGAAGGCTGAGTTTGGAATGGCAAGGAGTTATGTGTTTTCCCATGGATTCAGTGAACACTGTAAGGGAGCCAGGCTTGAGCCTTATTATTAGGAGGGAAGAGGCTAGCAGTATAATACAGGGCAGAAGGTGATAGAAGGAGGGTTTGGAAAAAGGCCAGTTATGGAGTAAATTTCCTGCCACACCATCCAGAGTTCACCTAGAGCACACAACCAACCGCACAGCACTCACAAGGGACCCAGTACTTGGAGGCCTACCACACAAATCACTGACACCAGAAGGAACCTACAAATAACATGAACTCTGTAAAAATAGCTTTCCCTTTTCACTTTCATCCTCCTTTCCCATGTCCCAACCCCAGATGACACAATAGCAGGGGGTAGAAGAAAGAGCAAAAACCAGGAAAGAAAAACAAAAGAAAAGACCATAGCTCTATCCCAGATGATGAATCAGACCTGAGCTCGGGGAAGGAGAGGAGCCCGGAATTGAATTTAGACTGGATGGGAATGTTTAATACCTGATAGTAAAATAGGGCTTGTTTGATGAGGAAAAGGACAAGAAAGCTATGAGATCTTCCCCAGATTTCATCCAGGGATAAGCAAAGGGAATTGGACAGAGAATATTTAAATACAATAGATGGAGAAAAATAAAATCTTGCCTTATTTCTATCCCTCTTGAGTTTGGCTATATCAATCAACCAATGCTATTTCATGTTCTCAGGCATAGATCATTGAAAAAAGTACTCTGAACTGGCCTCTTTCCTAGGAAACCTTCAGGTTATTTTGTGCCCCACTTCATATTCTTTGGAACCTACTTCTTATTCCATTATTCCTCTACCCAAAAGTTTTCATTGACGCTTTGGTCTAAAGGATAAAGCCCAGGGTTTTCATTTTGACCCTAAAGACCCTCCCCACCAATCCTTATCTCCAGATGTCCGAGGATTCCTCCTTCCCAGGGAAAACTACATTCCAGTCATAAAGGTTGGAAGGGCTACCTCATCAGTGTCCTGGGGATTCTCCTCTTGTGCCCTGGAGACATTCTGAAATGAAGATTATTTTCAATGACATAGATCAAGGAACAAAAATCATCAACCCCCTCACGTACCTATCCACAGCTGGAGTTGGCTGCCATGTGTCAGGAGTCTAGGGCATTTCCTTGTCGCGACCTCCTTACAGAGTCCATGTGACCAGTAAATGGCACCCCATTATCTTCATATCTGTCCTTTCCCATTTTGCAAGACTGTACATCATGGCTCAATCATGAGTTCTATTTTATATATTGGGATGTTATGGAAGAAACTAAAGTCTATCTCTTTATATTTTCCCCAGTCGTCTTTGGTACAAAGTGAGACAAAAGGAAAAAAAAGAAAACATAGACTTTTTTAACATGACCTGAATTTCAAGGAAAATCTAAATAAAGAAACTTGATCCTATCACCCTCAAAGAGATGGAGCCACATAAAATATGGCCCCCCAGGAGTTCAGTGTGCTTAGAAAACTACGGGGCAAGTATTGAGCCTCAAGTAGACAAGTCTGAATAGTGTCTCTTTGGGCTTGTACATTTTCTTGCAACAAATAACACATTTAAAGGGCAATAGATCTCCTTCTTCATCTCTCAAGGAAATACATTTGCAGAATCTAGAATAGAGTCTAGAATTCAGATCAATATTTTTCTTTCCTGTCCTTTTATTTATTCCTTTAAAATCATTTTATCGTTATCATGCAAGCTTGTGCCTGAATTAGAGCCTTTAATAAAAGCAATGACAGTTTTATTTCTCAGATGCCTCAAGACCATATTAACCTCTCCTCAGTGGAGTTATTAATTGCACTTTCTGCCCACACTCCTTTGGTGTGGCCTCCGAAGACAGAGAGTCAGAAAGCGTCTCTCCAAGGAAAGGACATGTTTATAGCCAGCCTCATGGGAGCGTTTGCATAATTACTGGGATGATTAAGGAGGTGTTTTCTAAAATAGACAAGTGTACTAAGTTTTAATACGTTTCGTGACAGTGCATAAGACGAGTGCATGTTGTACCTGATATAGGACCCTGCAGGTCGCCAAAATAAATAATTCTGTGGAGAGGCACTGGGATGGACCCAGTCATGGGTATAAACAGAAACCTCAAGAGGAAATGAGCTTTGATTCCCAACAAGAGAATTGTTTGTGATCTGAATGAGGACAGCTGTATAGGAAAGGTAACAGAGAGCCTGAGGACATAAAGACTTAGATGGTTCACTCTAATCCCACGTTGTAAAGACGGCTTAATGCGAGGGAGGAGGGGAGGGGTGGGGGCTTTGATGAATTCTGAGATTGGAGTTAAACCTTTTCTAATTTGACTCACTGATATTTAATCATGTAACTGTGCATCCTTAATCAAAACTCACAGGGAATCTCTAATCTTATGTCTATAAAACAGAAGATGATTAGGAGCCTCTGACCTGCCAATGTTTTCCAGCTGCTTCCTACTTTTTTATTTGCTAGGCACTTCTACTACTCCCCTTATTCCCTAGTAGCCCCAGTTATAGCAAAATGGTCTTCTGAAGTTTTAGGAAAAAACATACGAAGAACGTAATAGCATTCTTGTTCAATCTGCTGTCTGGTTGTTCACTAATTCCTTCCTTCTTTGAATGGTTAAACAGTATCTATTATGTGGCAGGTTTTGTTTTAGGTAGTAATATAGAGCGTGAAACAGACTGACACGACAATTTCTACAGCCTGCATCTAGTAAAGACTTTTTCACCCTTTCTTTGCCAAGTAAGCAACTGTAGGTGATCCAAGAAAATAAATAGGCTTTTAAGGAGTCAATGATACTATAAGAGACTTCTTCTCTTTCGGATAACTGCAAGGTACAAATTCTTTACTAAAGAAATTCAGTCATATGTCTGGTAAAATGTTTGGATGCTGTTAAACAATTAATAATCAAATGATAAAATATGTCATTACAGGGGCGCCTGGGTGGCTCAGCGGGTTAAAGCCTCTGCCTTCGGCTCAGGTCATGATCCCAGGGTCCTGGGATCGAGCCCCACATATCGGGCTCTCTGCTCAGCAGGGAGCCTGCTTTCCTTCCTCTCTCTGCCTGCCTCTCTGCCTGCCTCTCTGCCTGCCTGTGATCTCTGTCTGTCAAATAAATAAATAAAATCTTTAAAAAAAAAAATGTCATTACAGCATCACAGAATTTTAATAACCAGACAAAGGCTGTAGATGGCCCCTGATGGATCTGGTATGCACAATAAACAGAACTCCAGGGGTAAGTCCCCCCACCCATGACCCATCCTGAACACAGCTTTTATAGAGAAATGTCCCTGGGGACAAGAAGAATGGTACTCATACTGCACCTGTCCCTTGACCCAAATCCTACTACATCCAGGCAATACCTGCCTCCTCTTACCACTTTAGAAAGCTATGCATTTTAACAATGTTATTAAAACCTTTCAATTCTTCAGCATCCAAATTCCATTTCAGTCATGAAACCAAATTTAAATAACCAACAATTGACAGAAAACAAACAGAATATCTCCACAACAATGAAAGATACTAACATCCTGGGGAGGTATGTCCCTGTTACTGTGACCAAAATAATAATTCTAAAATAAATACAGATATTCAGGAGAGAGAAAACATGCTTTCAGGTTTTGCAAGAACCTTCTAGGTTGGATCTTTCTAAATTTGCATCAACCCATGCAACTCCTCTGTATTTTTTCCTTCCCTGGTCTTCCTTAATAATAATAATATTAATAATGAGGCTGATATGCAAAATACCTGTAAGAGGGCAGCATTATTGAAAGAACACAAAAAGTCATATTCTGCAATCAGATTTATTCTTCCTACTATCTTACAATACTTGGGCAAAACTCACGGTAGCAAAGTATTAATTTCCAATACCCACATCCAAAATGATCTCCTCCGTTGACACTGGAAAAACATAAGCAACAGCAAGATTATTTATCAACTCCAATGAAAAAAAAAGCCTCCTCTTTTCAGATGTTCTTTTTGGTTGAGCCCAAATAGATTCCCAGAGATGTGTTATAAGCCACTCTGGAGGCACCAGACACCAAGCTCTTGATTCTTATTTATTGCTTGTCTAGAAAACCCTTCGGTTATGTAGAGGGGAAATATTAGCTCATGTCAGTCACACTTTATTTGCTCACTAAGAGCATGTTAATAACAAGCACACTAGAAAACATTGAATCAAAAATACCTTGTCACACACGAAAGACTAGAAACCATAGCCACCCAGCAAAAAAGAAGTACTCACTCTGAAAAGAAAACTTCTTGTCCAGATAGTATCCTATCTAAAGCAGAAGGAAGTGAATTCTAGGACAGAAACATGGGGACTGGGGACCTCAGACAGAGAAGGAACAAGATTCTTACGGCACCTCTCTTTCCACCATCATTCCAGAATACACGGGGAGTGAAGGAAAGCCAGAGGAAGCAGAGATTGTGGCCACTTCTGACCTTTTCTGATCTGTAGCCCCAACAACATGACTTTCTGATGACTCGCTTGTGTCTCACAGTTTTCAGTAGCTGATGGCCAATCTCTTTTCACCTTAAAAAACGTACTTTGGAGCACCTGGGTGGCTCAGTCAGCTGAGTGTCTGCCTTTGGCTCAGGTCATGATCCAAGGGTCTTAGGATCAAGTCTCTCTCATTGGGCTCCTTGCACACCGGACAGCCTGCTTCTCCCTCTGTCCCTCCCCCAATGCTTGCTCTGTCTCTCTCTCAAATAAATAAATAAAATCTTTTTTAAAATGTATTTTTGCAATATCTAAGACACAGAAAAAGAAATAAAGAATAATCCAGGTACCTATGCACTGACCACCTAGTTTAAGAAATAAAATAGCATGAATCCATTGTATTTGATGCTTTCTGTTTACCCATTCCAAATTACATCTTTCCCTTCGCTCTCAAAGGTAATCATTGTCCTGAATTTAGGGTTTGCCTTTTCTAATAATTTCTTTATACTTTTACTCTGCCTATATGTAGTGCTTCACAATTTTTGTATTGTACTGTATGTTTTTAACCTTATATATTCTTTTGTTTTTTGGCCTTTATGTGTTCTTTCATTTTTGAACTTTTATACAGTCGTTTTTATATGTTTTTAAGTCTTTTTTTAAAAGATTTTTTACTTATTTATTTGACAGACAGAGATCACAAGTAGGCAGAGAGACAGGCAGAGAGAGAGAGAGGAGGAAGCAGGCTTCCCGCCGAGCAGAGAGCCAGATGCGGGGCTCAATCCCAGGACCCTGGGATCATGACCTGAGATGAAGGCAGAGGCTTTAACCCACTGAGCCACCCAGGCACCCCATGTTTTTAAGTCTTATACACTCTCTGCAACTTGCTTTTCTCTGGCAACATAATGTTTAGGGGGTCTTTTCATGAATATAATTTGGCTCTGGCTTATTAATGTTCGGTGCTACATAGTATTCCATCATGTGAGCACACCACATGTTTAATCCACTTTTCTGTTGATGGACACGGAGGTAGTTTCTAAATGTTTGCTATTGAAACAATTTTGCTATGAACATCTCCCGGTCTTCTTGACTATCTGGGCAAGTCTCCCCAAGGTATATTCCTGTGCTGAATGATAGGACACATGAAACTTTAACTTTACTAACTAGTGTAAAATCGGTCTCCAAAGCAGCTATACCAATCTACATTAACCCCCGACATATATGGGAATTGCTATGGCTTTATATCCTTGTCACCGTTTAGTGTTGTCAGATTTTCAAATTTTTGCCAAGATAACAGGCGCACAATTGTCATCTTTTTGCATAAGTATTAGTCATTTATGTTTCTTTGTGACGCTCCATGTTCTGTTTTTTTAGCCCATGTTTTGATTGTGTTGTTTCTCTTTTCTTACTGATGTGCCAAATTTCTTATATATCCTGCATTTTAATCCTCTGTTAATTATACATGCTGCAAATATCTATCACTTTTTCACTATTATTATGAGGTCTTTTAATGAACAAAGTTTTTAGTGTAGAATATGCCATCAATTTTTTTTATAATTTGCATTTTCCCATCTTATGTATTCCCTCCCCTGAAGTCTTACAGAAATTCTCCTTTGTTTTCTTTTAAATTTTTTGAGTTTTGATTTTCACAGTTGAGTTTTTAATGTGCCTTGAACTAATTTCAGTATGATGTGTAAAGCAACATAGCATTCTTAATTAAAATCATAGAGTCAGGAGCCAGACTGCTTGGGGTCATATCCCAACTTCACCATTATTTTAGCCAGTCACTTTACCTCAGTGTGCCCCAGTTTCTTAATCTGTAGAATGGGTGTAACAAATGATAGAACCTACTGATAGGTAAGCATGAAGTCGCAACTAGGAAATGTAAAAACCTCCTAGAGCAGCACTACTAAATGCAGTGGAATTGAGGACTTTGTCATTATTATTATTATAGTATGAAGTAGGAATCTAATTTTATTTTTGCATATTGACAGCCAAATTTCTCACTCCTATATATTAACAAGTTTGCGTCTTTCCCACTGATCTAATAATGCCATTTCTCTCGTGTATCAGCTCTCTTGTAGATGTGGACATTTTTCTAGTTTCTCTCTTCTCCCATTGAGATTTCAAACCTAAAGTTTCCTAAGTTCTAGAGGTCCCTGAACTCATCACTCTTGGCTCTTCTTCTTTTGTGTATATTCCTACCTCAACAATATCATTTTAGGTGTTTGATGAACAACTGAAGAAGGGCCCTATTGTTTTCTCACTGCTGCCATGACAAAGGACCATAATCCACTTTTCTGGATTGACTAAAAATCACAGAAACTTACTGTCTCTTGGTTCTGGACTCTTGAAGTTCATATTCAAGGTGTTGGCAGGACCATGCTCCCTCTGAAAGCTATAGAGGAATTCTTCTTCACCTTCTGGTGGGTTGCTGGCCATCTCTGGTATTCCTTGGCTTGTGTACACCTCCTTAAAACCCTCCATGCTCACATGATATTCTCTCTGTGTCTTCGTCTTCACATGGAGTCTGCTCTTTGTAAGGAGGTTAGTCATACTGATTAGGGACCTGCTCTACTCCAGTATGATATCATTTTAGCTGATTACATCTGCAACAACTCCGTTTTCAAGCCAGGTCACGTTCTGAGGTATCTAATGTTGGCACTTTACTGTTGTCATACAATTCAATCCATAACCAAAGAATCACCAAAAACAATAACCCTGGGGGGCGCCTGGGTGGCTCAGTGGGTTAAGCCTCTGCCTTCGGCTCAGGTCATGATCCCAGGGTCCTGGGATCGAGCCCCGCATCGGGCTCTCTGCTCAGCGGGAACCTGCTCCCTCCCTCTCTCTCTGCCTGCCTCTCTGCCTGCTTCTGATCTCTGTCTGTCAAAATAATAAATAAAATCTTAAAAAAAAAAAAAAAACAATAACGCTGGGCTTCCCTCAAAGCCTCTAACCCACACCTGGACATCTCCACCCACCTGCTGAGGATTCTGCCAGGCTGCCTTCAAATATAGTGATTCAATCCTCCTAGATCCAGTTGCCCTAACTCAGATCATAAAACAAATAATTGCAAACATCAAGTAACCAACCACCCCAGGTCTCAGAATCCTACCCCTAAAGATTCTGATTCAGTGGTTCAAGTGACAGACGCTAATACAAGTAATCAGAAGACCACACTTTGGGCAACAGTGATCTTGACAGTGGTATTAAACGACACATCCCTAAGGAAGAGGCAATTAGTGGAATAGCCAGTCTCAACGCTTGACAGTCATGCAACGGCCCATCACCCAAAAGGTCTTAGAAGAGGCTGCTGGTAGAGAACTGGAGTTTTCCTTAGCTGAGTGTCCCGCGGGGCCCGAAGCGTTTACTTTGAAAAAATTAGAGTGTTCAAAGCAGGCCCGAGCCGCCTGGATACCGCAGCTAGGAATAATGGAATAGGACCGCGGTTCTATTTTGTTGGTTTTCGGAACTGAGGCCATGATTAAGAGGGACGGCCGGGGGCATTCGTATTGCGCCGCTAGAGGTGAAATTCTTGGACCGGCGCAAGACGGACCAGAGCGAAAGCATTTGCCAAGAATGTTTTCATTAATCAAGAACGAAAGTCAGAGGTTCGAAGACGATCAGATACCGTCGTAGTTCCGACCATAAACGATGCCAACTGGCGATGCGGCGGCGTTATTCCCATGACCCGCCGGGCAGCTTCCGGGAAACCAAAGTCTTTGGGTTCCGGGTGGAGTATGGTTGCAAAGCTGAAACTTAAAGGAATTGACGGAAGGGCACCACCAGGAGTGGAGCCTGCGGCTTAATTTGACTCAACACGGGAAACCTCACCCGGCCCGGACACGGACAGGATTGACAGATTGATAGCTCTTTCTCGATTCCGTGGATGGTGGTGCATGGCCGTTCTTAGTTGGTGGAGCGATTTGTCTGGTTAATTCCGATAACGAATGAGACTCTGGCATGCTAACTAGTTACTCAACCCCCGAGAGAACTGGAGTTTTCTTGATAAGTACTCTGAAAAGTTAGATTAATACTACTTCACAGCTTAAATCCCATTTTTAGAGGATCATAGAATTGAACTGGTTCCAATTTTAAATTAGCAATTCAATTGTGTCTTCAATTTTCACAGGCTGCAGATTCCCCCAAGGCCCAAAGTAGGACACTGCAGGAATCTATTCCAATTAATGAAGCTTGGACTAGGGGTTACTTCTTCATTTTGAAAAATAAAATAATAAGACAACAGCTGGTATTGTTGAAATCCTACTATTTGCCAGCATTCTTCTGGCCACTAGTGATACAGCCTTGAACAAAACAGACAAAATCCCTGTTATCACAGAGATTTTATTCTAGTGGATGGAAGATGATTGAGGAGCAAGGTAAATTAATAAAATGTGTGTAAACTCCATGGTGATAGAGATTTTTGACTGTTTCAATTCATAGGGCATCCCAAGTGCCTGGAATGGTCATTGGCACATAGCTGAGGTTCAACAAATGTATATCGATTACTAAATGGGGGTGAGTGCAATGGCAGATTGTGGCTGTATTTCATGGATATATACATCAGTCAGAGCTCATTGAATTGTATACTGTAAATGGACAGAGTTTACAAGACATAAATTATATCTCCAAAAGTTGATTTAAAAAGTTTTTTAAAGAGGATGAAGCCAGGATGTTTAGCCTCAGTGACTGGAAAAATGGAGTTGCAATTTACATAAATGAGAAAGACTCTGAGAGAAGCCAAGTTTGTTAATGGGAAAATGTCAAAAGCTCAGTTACAGACAGGCTATGTTTGAGATGCCTACTTGACTCCAAAGTAGAGATGTCAAGTGGACAAGCAGATATATAAATCTGGAGTTCATGGACATCTGGGTAGCTCGGTTGGTTAAACGTCTGCCTTCAGTTCAAATCATGATCCCAGAGTCCTGGGATCAGAGTCGCACTTTGGGCTCCTTGCTCCGAGGGGAGCCTGGTTCCCCTATGCTTGCTGCTCCTTCTGCTTGTGCATTCTCTGGGTGACTCAATCAATTAAGCACCTGCTTTCAGTTCAGGTCATGATCCCAGGGTCCTGGGATCCAGCCAGCATTGGGCTTTCCACTTGGTGGGGAGGCTGCTTCTCCATCTCCCTTTGTCTTTTGTTCCTCCTGCTTGTGTTCCTGCTCTTTCTCTCTCTTTTCTCTCTCTCTCTCTCCCTCTCTCTCTCTCTCTCACACACACACAAATAAATGGATAAATCTTTAAAAATAATAATAAAAATAAAATCTAGAGTTCAGGGAATGGATCAAGCTGGAGGTGTATATATGATAGTCGTAACACATAGATAAAGCCAGAAGGTTTTTCAGACCATTACCAGAATGAATATGGATTGAAAATAGAGGAGCTCCAAGAACTGTTCCCCAGACTCTCCAGCATTAAGAGCCAGCAGAGAAGGAACAGCCAAGAATCTGAAGAGAAGTAGAGTGATTAAAGAGGAAAAGAAGTAGATGATGTAGTAGAAGAAACAAGTAGTACCCAAGAAAGCAAGTGAAAGCAGGTTTTCATGGCAAAAGGAATAATCCTCTGGCATAAGCTGCTGATAAATCACTGTAATGAGGACTGAGAACCTGAACCTGGAGGCTGTTACTGACCTTGATATGTGATGGTAAAGAAAGAATGAGAAGAAGAAGGTTGGAATTAGCCAGCATAGTTAGTTCATGCATTCATGGAACTCTGTAAGAAATGGGGAGTAAGTGATAAGTAGAGAAGAAAGTGAGGTCAAGGAAGAGATTTAAAGGTGATGGGACAATTATTAGAACAATGTTCCTGAGTAAGCTGAAGGCATTGGTATACAACGCACAAGCAGAGGAGCTGGCCTGTGTCAGGAGTCCAGAGAACTCGTGCAGAGACAAGGGAGAGAATATGGGCACAATGATGAAAGGGGTGACAAGAGAGCCAGAGCTAGGATTTTCCTAGTTGCCTCTATTTCTTCAGTGAGAGAAAAAGCAATCTCATCATTGAGAGGGAGCATGAGTAACAAGCTGTTGGAGACTCGAGAACAGAGAAGAAACTACATGGTAGCCAACTAGTGCAGGGACCACCCAACTCCAGCCCATTGGCCCACCTGTTTTTTAATGGCCTGCAAGCCAAGAATGGCTTTTACATGGTTCAAAGTAAGATGTAAAATGACTGTAGTTTTTCAGTGAGAACAAGAGACCTTTAGGAAAAAGTTGGCCAACCTTGATGTAGAAAAATGAGAGTAAATGTACTCAGGACCCACAGCATGACATGCCAGGCAACAGGAGAGCAATGGGCAGGAGCCTGACAGAATGTCAATCCACTGAATCCTCACACAAGTACTGCAAGTTAAATATTAATAACCTAATTTTAGAGATGAGCTAATTAGGTTTCAGGGAGGTTCAATAATGCTCTCAAGGTCACACAAATAGTAAGTAGTGGGATAAAGACTTAACAAATATACACGTACCTCAAATTCCTCTTTCCTTTCCACTCTGCCACACTGTGTTGCAAAAGACTGGCCTCTTTGTCTTTACCTTGAATATTTGCATCTGCAGCTGCAAGGTGATTCATACAGAAGCAGGATGTGCAGCAAATGAGCCACCTTTTGAACCAGACAGACATGGGTGAAGACCTCAGTGGGCTCTTGCTGGCTTTGTGACCGTGAACAAAGTATGTAACCTGTTGAAGTCTCTACTTTTCTCATCTATAAAATCAAGTTAATAATAATTGAACCATTTGAAATTGCTGATAGGCAACCATTTTTGACCTATAAAAAGATAATCTCAACAGTTCAAACTAATACCTACCATCTCAGAATATTGTTGGATTAAAGTTAATATATATGCAGTACAAGTACTCTGCAGACACTTGGATGGTAGTTATTCTGTGGACAATAATAATAGGAGCAAACTTATGCCTCAAAAAGTCTTTATTTAAAGAGAAGGGGTTCTGGAATGATCTCAGCTTGGCACATGTAGCCCAGAGCCACAGGGGGAAATGAGAGGAGGAAGTCTGCAGGAATTCTGGATGTAGCCACTCAGTGTCAAGTCATAGGAACCCTAAATGCAAAGTCATATTGATAACATTGGCCTGAAGGAGCCCTGAGATCTCCTTGATGGCCATCTTCCAGTACCCAGAAGACTCTCATGGGGAAGACAGGTACATCTCACTGTTTGGCTACAGCGGATAGAAGCAGGACTAGTGGGTAGAAATTATATGGAGATACACTTATACAGCATTAAGCTAAAACTTTCTGATAATTAAAATTATTAACCATAGAACAAGCTGCAGCAGGAGGCAGGGAGTTCTGGGGAAACTGGGAAAGCATTAGGTAACATTGTAAGAAGAATCACTTAGCAGGTAAGTTCACCACAGAGGGAACTAAATGACCTCTGAGACCCTTCCCAACTCTCAAATATTGTGAGTTGGTGTCACTGGTAGAGTAGCGCTTCAGAGTTGGACCAGCTAGTTAAGCATCTAGTATAGTGCCCAGCACAGAGCAGGCATTCAGGGCATGTCTTCATGGGTGCTCTGCCCAAAGATGCATGAAGTCCTATAAAATTGTCCTATCACCAGCAGTTGTGCCATACCTCCCCTTTATTTCATCCACTTGGATTTGTCATCTGTCTACTAAGTAAGAAATAGAGGAGGAAGGAGATGCTTTTAAAAGTAACAAGTAGAATTTCAAATTTGAACCCAAGTGTATTCTCATGAAACTATTATCAGATCAAAGTCAGCATTTTTTTTTTACTTTAAAGTCAGCATTTTTATGTTTAAATTGGTTTTTCCAAGAATAGATCACTGAGATTTATATGGCTAATAAGGGAAGAAATTGTTTTTGGAGAAGAAAAGATTAAAAATAAGCAGTTGGCATTTGAGAGAGATTCAGATCCCTTCCCTCACAGGTGAATGGAGTAGAAATGCTACCTGTTTTAGTTAGAGTGGCCAGAAAAGTCATCAACTTGACAGACAGTATTTAAGCTGATTTCCAACAGAGAAGTCACATATGACAACAGTGGAGAGAAAAAAGCAGAGGTAGTAGCATTTATGAGAATCTTGAGAGTGGAAAGACTTGGGTCTGTCTGAAAAAGAGTGACTTTGGTACAGCGTGAAAACAGCACACCTGATGTTGGAGAATTCAGCAGAGTCTGATCACCTAGATCCATAGAACCATCCAGCCCTTGTAAGGAGTTTGGATTTATTACAAGTATAATGAAAAGCCACTGAAGGTTTTTAAGGAAGGTTTTATTTGTGAGTTCTAGAAGACGACTGTTCTTATTTATAATGTGGAAAATAAATTATAGGGGACTAAATGTGGAATCAGAGAGACCATTAAAGAGGTGTTAATGTAGTCCATGAAGGATGGGGTACATCCAGAGCTAGCTGTGAAGATGGAAAAAAAAATTAGCAGAGTCCAGATATTTTGGGGGATAGAATCACACAGAGCTATTGATACTTTGGATATAGGGTTTATGGAAAGGGAAAATCAGGACTGACTGTTGGTTTCTGGATTGAGCAACTGGAGAAGAATGGAGCCATTTACTGGGATAAGACAGATGGAGGAAGGATTCATTTGTAGAGAGGAAATGAGAAGTTTTGTCTTGGATACTTCAAAATGTGTACTTAAAAATGTCTGCAAAACATCCAGGTTGAGCTATTAGGTAAGAAGAGTTTGATATGGTGTTCAGAAAAATTGTCTGGGTTGGAGGTATAAACTTTGGAGTCTTAAGTCATAATGATTCTTAAAAGCCTGGAAAGAATGAGATCACCCAGGGAGAAAGAGTAAAAGGAGAAGAGAAGGGGATCAAGGACTTAAACCGGAGGAATGTCAACACCTAGGGAATGACAGGAGCCAGATAGGAAAGGAAATTGAGTGGAGAAGCCAATGAGTATGGAAAGCTAGGAAATAATAGTGCAATGATAGTAAAGAGTAGCGAGTGTTTCAAGAAGTGAATGGCCAACTCTCCCAAATGTTGAAAGGAGGGATGAAAAGAGGACAGAAGAGTGTACATTACATATGGTTGCCTGGAGCTTACCAGTGATCTTAAGACAAGAAATTTCAGGAGAGGGGTGGGGCTTGAATGGATGAAAGAAGAGTTAAAGACATGAAAACAATATAGTTAGCAAACACTTGGGAAGTTTGATTATCCAGGATAATGGAGAAATGGTGAAACATTCGGGCAGATATGGAACCAAGGAATTGATTGTTTGTTGTTGATGTTGTTTTATGATAGTTGGAGGAGAGCCTGGGTGGTTCATTCAGTTAAGGGTCCCACTTTTGGTTTTGGTTCAGGTCATGATCTCATGGGCTGTGAGATGGAGCCCTGCATCAGGCTCCACACTCAATGGGGAGTCTGCTTGAGAATTCTCTCCCTCTGCCCTTTCCCTCAACTCTCTTCCTCTCAATAAATAAATAAATAAATCTTAAAAATAAAAAGCTAGAGTTGGAAAATTGGAATATGGTTACAGAAATGATCCAATTACAAAACAGAAAAAGTTGATACAAGGAGAGAGGATAATCAAAGTGATGTGCTTTAAAAGGTCAAAGAGCAGGAGTCCAGAGGACAAGAGTAGGAGCTAGAATTGGCTATGGTGAATAAAGTGCCCTCCATACATCATGACAGAGGGGAAAGTGAAGAGAGCTACAGATGAGGATGGTCTTTGTTAAGTTTGCATTCAGAATTTTAGAGTTATTGTGCTCGCTTCTGCAGCACATATACTAAAATTGGAACGATACAGAGAAGATTAGCATGGCCCCTGCACAAGGATGACAGGCAGAATTTTAGAATTATCACCTGAAGGCTTTATTTCACTTAAGTAGAAGGCGAGGTCTATGACTTAGGGAGGATAAAAGAGTGAAGAGTTGCGGAAGGTTTGAGGAGAACATATGAAATTATTCTGGGAAACAAGGGGATTTCTGAGTCATAGTAGGTGCAAGTTGACGCTTTCAGTCATCAAATTAAGGAGTTTTCATTTCAACTAGATATTCTCTGGTCAGCTGCTCAGACACAGGTGCAGAGAAGATAGAGAGCTGAGGTTTTGCTACACCCATGTGAGGAAGGTAAGGGGTAGAGATGCAGAGAGTCCCTGAGGGAACGATTATAATGATGGACCATGGATATTGAATGATGTGCATAAATGCAGAATAGGAAGAAATTCAACAAAGGGTTTAAAAGGGATATTTCTAAGTAGGGAGAATACAGGTAATTTTCATGTTCATGAGTCTTTATTCTCTAATTTTTTTTACAATAAGCATATGTTAGTTTTAAGCACAGTTATAAAAAATAATCAAAGTGATATGGAAGCAGTTAGGTCCTGAGTTGAAGAGCAATCCTCTTAAAATTAAGAAAGAAACGAGTTGAGCACCCATTATAATCCATTGTAATGGATTGAAGTATATAAAATAATAATTAAATATGTCATAAAATCCTTAATATATTTACTTATAAAATATATACATATATAATATTTTTAAGTTCCTAATGATATTTTGAAAAGTAAGAACCTCATTGGTCACATTTGAAGTTGTTGAGCTCATCATTCTGAATTAGATAAAGGTAGAGAATCAAGCATTTACCTTGCTTCTCCTTTATAAACTGTGTTTATAATTAAATAAATAATTAAATTAATTATACTTGAGATAATTAAACCTAAATTTAATCACGTTTTTAGACTTTGCTACCAGTTAAGAAATATGGGACAATCAAAGTCTGTATCACTCAAAGTCTATAAAGGACCTTGTTTGGATCCTGACTGAACAAACAGGACTACTAAAAAAAAAAAAAAATGTTTGAGACAATCAAATTTGAACATGGCCTAGAATAATATTTCAAATAATAATTTTGTTAGGTGTGGTAATACTATTGTGGCTATATTGTTTTAAAGCCCTTATCTGTTAGAAATTAATTCTGAAATATTTACGAATAAAATTAATGTGGCCCAGGAGTGCAGACCAATTAAACACCATTGGCAAAACAGGGATAATTATGAGGGCTGGATGACTGTCAATGTTCGTTGTACTATTCTCTCAAATCCTGGGTATGTTTGAAATGTCATAATAAAATATTTAAAACAAAGTTGAAATAAAAAAGATAATGTGCCATTAAAACCAAAGGGAGTATTAAGACCTGAGGTTTATAGAGCCCTTTGGGAACCTGAAATCACCTGCCATTTTATATTACACAAGAATGATCCAAATATCAATGAGTATCATTATTCTGTTGAGCTGACATTCGCCTGTTTGCAGTGTCTTCATAAGAACGTATAATAACTGGAGCCATCCAGCAACCTGTGAAGAGCTTCTTGTCTTTAGCATTTGGCAGAGAGAGAAACAAGCTACAGACTCACTAAAGCATCCGCCCACCCCAATCTTTAAGCAGGTGAATGACCATGAAGATGGGATTAAAATTCACAGCCAATTATCTCATAGCCAGCAATTTAACTGACTCACAGATTCTTGGGAGACAGAACAGAACAAGGAAACATAAGTCATGGCTGTGTGCAGTCAAATGGGCAAGTATTTATCTAACTTACTCTGCCACTGCACAGAGTTTTAATATGTAGTCTGAGAGCATAAAATGCAGATACCGAAATTGTATGAGTCTGAGATGCGACAATTAAGCTGACTCTCTGGGGTGCTGAAGCCATCTAGGAGTTTCACTCCAGTGAAATCCAAACAGGAGATGCATCCAGCTATCAGGAGTACATCAGGTTTTCTTTTTCTCCCCTCCCCTCTCACTTAGACCTTTGGAACCTGGGCTCATTCCAGAACCTCTACAGCTATCTCACCATGAACTCTCTGCAAGCTTTTGTGTGTCCAGATCCTGCCCTGGTCAAACCTACCCTACGCTAGCAGTCCCACCACCGCCACCACTACCAATAGGCATGAGCGTGGCGCGCACGCGCAAACACACACACACACACACACACACACACACACACAGGAATTCCTATTTCATGCACAGAGCACAGTAGCTGTAGATCTCAAAACCCGCTGTCCTGAGACAGGCAGAACCAGCCTCACCTGGGAACTTGTTAGATATGAACATTCTTGGGCCCTGCTCCAGACCTATGGAATCAGATACTCTGGAGTAGTTCTAGCACCCCAAGTTTTTAATAAGTTCTTCAGGTGATCCTGTTTATGTAAAGTATGGGAAAAGTAGAGGAGAGTCATGCCCACAAAGGAAGGGTGAACTAGGGGGGAATACTGCAGCTCCTCCTCTAAGTCTTAAAAAAAATCTAGGGCTCGATGAGTATAAGGCATTCTTATTCTACACAGGCAGAAAAGGGAATAATTAAGAAATCAAAAGATACATAGTCAATGTGAATTAATTATAGAAAAGATGGGAGGGGTGAAGTAGGCCAGATAATGTAAATCAAATGTTAACAAAGTGTTAAACAACTGTCATGGTTCCAACACGTCTTCCAAATGGAGGTTAATTTAAAATTGGTTTGCATTGAATCAATTTGTCAACAAGTGTTAAATGAACACTTTTGATGTCCATTTCTTCAAAATACACCAGCTATAGCTACCCAGAGAGTAATTGGGGAATTCTCTGAAAGACTTATAATTTTAAAACCATATTTTGAGCCATGTGTATAAGTCATAGCGTAGTAAATGCTATTAAATTCCTAGAAAATTAAAAAACACACCAGAACTTCAAGAGGAGTCACTCCTCTGTCTCTCTCTGTCTAGAATATAGAAGAAAAATCTATGTTTTTTAGAGGAACAAATGTAAGGGACGCGAAATCCAAAGACTGTATATTTCTCCTCTGCATCTCAATTCAAATAAAATAAAGTAAATTGCAGCTAAATTTATTTACTTCATATTGAGCTTTATATTTGCTAGGTCCTGTAGAGAAACAGACCCATGGGATCCACTTCTTTGCACAATCTCCCGGGAAAGAACGTCTGCAATGAAGATTCTAAAGTGCGAATATGTTGGTAATGTTTCTAATTTCCCAGAATATGCATGATTTCTCCTAATTAAAATGCCCAGGGATTTTCTTTTACTTTGATTTTTATTAGGTTATAAAACTGGTGGGATAATTATTCATGTTAAGAAGAATTATTTTCATGTTTTAAGCTATCACCATATTTCAAATTCTTTTCATTTTATCTTCATTATGGTGAGACTGTATTTATCAGTGTAGAATAAAGTCACCCAGATGATAATATTTCAAATACTCCCTGCATTCTTTTTAATTAATAAACCCAGAAGCCATCTTTTCACAGAAATAACTGCCTTAAGCTTCAAAACAAAGTTTTCAGCTTAAGAGTAACAAAGTTCAACATTTTAAAGTGGGCTGTTCTATTACAATTTTCTGTGGTGGCAGGAAAAATCAGAAAATTGAATCAGGAGGAAATTCAAAATGTCCTACAGGGAAGATTTCCCCCCACCACCCCCTTAAACTTTTACAGATTACAAAAAATAAATATATATTATTTTTCCTCTCTGCTGTGTTCTATCATTTTAATGAAGGCCTTATTATTATTTTGATTATCTAAGTAGTTAGAATTGAATTTACTGCTTGGAAATAAATGAAGACCAACCAAATGAGAACAAGCAAAGGCTATTATTTCAGAGTTAAGATAAGAAGTGGGTCGGCCATGGTCACTTGCATTTTGGCAAAGACTCAAAAGCAGGCAGGGGAGTGGGAATGATTTTGAGTAGGAGAAGGGAAGGCTCCAGTATGCCCTGATGGGAGGGTGTGGGCACATGGAAGCTGGAGGATGGGAACTACTAGCAAAATATCCTCGGTGATTGACGACGGGTGCTTATTTGACTTTCTCCACTTCATCCTCAGTTGGAGGCAGAAACAGAAGTTCAGGAAACTGTCAGTTGTTAATCCAGTCCTGGCCAGTTTGGGGCCAATTTTTACAGAGGCCCTTATTCAGGTTCCTAGATCATTCAAGATGGTGGTCTGACTTACAGCAGTTTGGCCTCCTGGGCTATTACTTATTGTAGATAAAGGGGGTTGGTTTAATAGGAAGGTGGCTGCAGGTTGTGGGTCAGAGTTCTATTTTTATATGTGGTTTTGCCATTGTCTTTTTGTATATTTAGTCTCTCATTCCCAAGTCAGAAATAATTTAATGTGCCATTGAAATATCGGTGTAATTCAGATCCAGAGTGGCACACCTGCCTCTGTGGAAATTTGGGTCCAGCAAGTAGAGGTGGCCTTGTATAATTCCACTTGTATGAGGACTGGTCTAAGGGGAGACAAGCTGGGAGGACACTTTAAGAGACAAATTAGAGCTAATCGCCCCTGGTCAGAGACCAGACCCCAAAGAAAGGTTTAAGAAGAGTCTGGCACAAGCAGATGCTTTTCAGGAAGCCGGGGTAACATAAATTAGCAAAGCCATCAGGCTCTAAGAAATGAGACAAGAAGGGAAACTGGGAATGGAGAGTGTGTGCCTAGCCTAAAGGCTCAGAAACAGATTTCAAAACCATTCTGCATATTGAACAAAGCTAATATACTGGCAATGAGGCCCAGGAGCCTGCCTGTCTGGGACCCCTGCCCAAGCTGATATTCAACCAGTATGCACTGGTTTGGCCATACTGATTGTTCAGGGCCCAATTCCATCATGGTGACCAAGCCAACTGGTCATTAAATATGCATGTTGAATATTATCACACTCGGAAGTAAGGAAGTGGGGGTTTTCCCTCAACTGTTGGTTGCCAAGAACAAACAATTTGGGATGTACTTTTGTAGGTATGCTGCTTTCTTCCAGTCTAGGTGCTAGGTAACTTGTATCAAACTCTGAGTTAGGAAGGCATAGGAATCTGAAAGAAGGAACCAAAAAAAAGTACCTCTGGTTGAGAAGTGGATACTCTTCCCTTGATTGGTGAGAGCCACAAGGAAGCTGTGAATCTTGAAAACACACATTTATGTCACCTGGGTAAACTGGAGGCAAATCACTGGGTCCAAAAGACACTCCAGGAATTATGTCAACACGGCTGTTGAAGCCATGCCAGGAGCTGCAGGAATGAAAGCCCCACCGAGCGGAGGAGAGAGAGGACAAAAAAAGAATATTAATTCTGGTAGCCTGAGCAAGAGAACTGCCAACCCCACTGACAACGTGAGAGTTACCCCCATGACTCAGCCAAGAGGTCATGGGGGATGGAGGTTCCAGGGGCATTTCTGGGGGTTGCTCAGAGCCCAAGGAAGCCCATACCATTTCATATATTAATTTGCCACCTTTCCTAGGTAGCATCTACTTCAAACTAAAAGAAGGTGGGGAGAGGACATCTAATGTGCCTTTTTTACCACTTGAATTTTTCAGAATAGCTAAGCCTGCTTCCGTGGTGGTAAATTAAGATGGTATTTGAGAAAAAAAAAATTTTTTTTTTTAATTCACAGTTCCATACTGCAAGTTTGGTGACTTATTTACTAAAATGACCAAATAATATAGAGGCAGTTTTAAAATGTCTTTTTTTTTTTTTCTGGTCAAATTTAGAAATCCTGTACATCTGTAGTTTCTGAAAATAAAAGTTTGCTGAGAGTAAATGTGACATGAATTTTTTTCTAGTTATTTCTCTTTGATGAATGTGCATTATAAACCAAGATATCGCTCATTCTGGAAAAGGGGGATTCCTCCTCTCTTTTTTTGCATTTTTAATTTCCCATCTTAATTCTGAAAAATATCTGCCTGGGGACAGTGTTGCAGCTATAATATAAACCAAGTCCACCCTTAAATCCATAGGCCTTTGCCCAACTGGACAGTCTTTACGTGAGACACCGTTCTTGGCAGTGTCCACAGGCAATTTACAGACGTTTCTAAACTTTAGTCTCAGATCTTTCCAGCTTAACTCTTCAGAGTATGGGAAGAGTAGATTGTATGGATCTCTTGTTCCATATGCAATGGGGTATTGATGGTATTATTTCTGTTGTCTCAAAACTGGTTACCAAGACCCAGGGCTGAAGACAAAGACAGATCAAGAACTCACAATCTAAAGAGAGCTGACAACAGCTGGAGGCTATGAACCCCTCCAGAAGGTTTTAATCAGCTGGATCTACAGGTCCAGCTGCTCCCTGGAGCAGGGAGCTCCTACTCTTCCAACCATCTGCTCCCAATGCTACTGATGCCAAGCATCCCCAGACCCATCTCATTCCCCTACCCCAAACAAGCAGAAGATTGAGGAGAACAGAGGAAAGAGGGATTGCTAGTTGTAAGTCAACCTGGAGAGTAGAGAGTTCCGATATTTTCCATGAAGACAGGGGAGCACTCACAGACATTGGGGGTATCAGAAACAAGTTTAAATGGTCATCTTGATCCACAGGATTACACTGGCTTATGAAACAGACATTGCTGATCTGCCTACTCTCTGAACCTGTCTGAGCCAGAGTGTCCTTTTACATCTCTGCTCCCCAGGAAAGGAGAAAGGTATCAACAAAGGGAGTGGGGGAAGGAGTAAAAGAGCAGACCAAGCCTTCTCCCTAGTCTGAATCACTATGGAGAAGCATGGCCCGTGCTGGGAGGAGGGGAGGAGATGGATGGCATCAGATTGGATCTGAAATGGGTATTTTAAATTTGACTGGTCTTTTTTAAATAGTCAGAAGTAAATAAGAATTTATGGAACTCTGTGAGTACTAGATAGAATTTTCCCCCAGAAAATTAATAAATATTTATAGGCTTAAAATTGGGGGGAGAGCCCTTCCATTGTGAGGAACATGGCCCTGAGATCAGGGAAACACCACGATAAACCAGAAGCATCTAGGAGGCGAGCCTTGTACAGGATTTAAATTCCAGACTGCCCTTTCCTTGGACTGCAGGAAAAGTAAAATTAAGCGGCAAGGTTTAAATTATTTCTCTCCTACTTGCCCCCAATATATTGATAACACTTGGCACAGGGTTTGACAGTTTGAAATAAGTGAGGGGCTGGGCCATAAAAGCAAAAGGAGGGAGAGCAGATTGCCTCCAGCCTCCCTCTTCACCTGCAGGGCTTTGCAAAGGTAGCAGCACTGTAACAGTGGGGGGCCTGAGCCCAGGCCCCTGCTGGAAGGACAGCAACCAGATGCCCAAAGGCTGGGGAGGAAAAGGCATCCTGCAGAATCAGTTGTCAAGAGGACCCTGCCAGAGCAGACATGTGAGCACTTCCCAGCTCAGTGAACACAGCAGAGCAGTGACTTCCAAACCTCTGTAGCAAGATCCACAGTAAGAAAATAAATCTTACATCGTGACCCTATACATGCACAACCGATTAAAGTTTTATAAAACAATATTTACTCTCCATGTGCAGTGGACACTGATATTATATATTCTGTTCTGTTTTGTTTTTTTAATGCTGGTCACAACCCATGTAAATTGGTTTCTGGACCCTAGTCATCTATGACAAGCAGCATAAGCAACTCTCAGCAGAAGGAGATGACCCTTAAGAGGGAGGGAAAGTTAAGGGCGTACAAGCATGGACAACGTCATTTCTTCTCTCTGAAATACGCCTCCCATTTCCACAGCCCCTTCTTTACCACCAGACTGGAATCATGTATTCCTGATAACCTAGTTTCCAGAAGAGTCCTCTCCTCTAGCAATCATACCTCTCTACTGCTTCTCTTATCTCACTACCTTCCTGTCTTTCTAGCTCTCCCCATTATACATGGGTTGGACTTCTCAAGACTCTCTCCACTAATTAAATACTTTCCAAGCCCTTCACTACCCATCAGGTTCAAATCATCCTGAGAACCTTCTCGACACGCATGTCTAAGCAATAATGATAACAAGCCACATTTGAATAATGCAAGTAGGTATTAATCATTGCTCTCAGCCTTGTCTACCTATGGCTCTCTATCCATAATCTTTGTAACCAACCCATAATAAGGAAACAAAGGCCCAGAAAGGTTAAGCAAAGTCTCAGAACTGTTACTCTTATGTGGTAGACCTATCCTTTGAATGAAGGTGTTTTTGGAAAACTTGCAGGTCATAGAGAAGCATTAACACAAAGGCTAAGTGTAACCTTCCAATGGGAGGCCTCTTCAGGGCTCTCTTCTAGACCAAAGGGTTCAAATTAAGAGACATCCTGCTGTCTCACCAAAACACACATTTATTCATTGAACTTCCCCGTTGAGCGACTGTGCTTCCTGTAGACCCCGAGGATGAGAGACACTTGAGGATCTCTTGCTTCCAGATATAGGAGCAGAGGAGAGACAGGAAAACACCTGGCACTCCTGGCTGCCTTGTCCTCTAGACAAGAGAGATCACTTAATAAGTGCCTAAATATCTGTCTGAAGCTTTCAGTCACCACCCCTACTTCGTAAGTGAAATCTTAAAATAATTTAATTCCCACAAAACATCGTGATAGCATTTGGATTTGTTAACCATGCTCTCCGCCCATTTTCACTTCTTTCAAGAACTTTACATTTTGGGTCACTTGGGGTACTACTTAGAAAAACCTTTCTCAAGGGCAGGCCTCTCAGAGATTGTGTCCTCATAGCTCCTGGACTGGTCCTCAGGTTTGCTAGTTTATGATGAGAGGAGTAGTCTCTAGGGGCACTCAAATCATGACAATGCTAGATCATTCATGGAGGATGGATGCTATTCTTTTCCACTCCTCCAGGGGGCACCATTTACATAGACTTCAATATGAATGGTGTTCACAGAGAAAATGCAAAGAGGTAGTCCTGAAAAATAGTCATACTTGCAAAGCATCCTTCAGGTACCAGATACCTGGGAAAACAAAACAAACTAATCAAATTAATTAAGTTAGTCAAAGTAGTGTTCATAAGGTTGATTGGTGTCCCGGGAATCAGAAGGAAAGGTAGAAACTAACCTTTTTACCACTTCTTCCTTCCAGATGGAAACTGTCGGATACATTTCCTTTCCCATTATTTAATGCTCTTATTCTGACCATCCATCCGTGATAGACATAGTCTCTTTAGAAAGTGTTAGTTTTATTATCAGGACCCATTCTCAACCTTCTCTCTGTGTTGACTCTGCAGATCTCTGATTTCATTCCCATTAATGTCCATTTTCACATCAAACTTGGCTCTCTGAGTTGACCTGAATGCCGTGGAGGTTCTCCAGTGCAGTCCCCAGGTCACAGCATCAACATCACTTGGGAACTTGTTAGAAGAACAAATTCTTGGACCCTAACCCAGACCTGAATTGGACCCTCTATGTGTGATGCCAGACATCTCTGTGTTTAATAAGATTATTTTTTCCTATGACTTTATGTATTTATTTGTCGGAAAGAGAGGGAGAGTGTGCACAAGCAAGGGGAGCAGCAGGCAAAGCAGGCAGAGGGAGAAGCAGATTCCCTGCCAAGCAAGGAGGTTGATGAAGGTCTCAATCCCAGAACCCTGGGATCATGAATGGAGCTGAAGGCAGACAGCCAACCAACTGAGCCACCCAGGCGTCCCTGTGCACAAGAAGAGTTAAAGGAGATTGTAATGCATGCAAAACTTGGAGAGCCAGAGCCTAATGTACAGTTTCCAACCCAGCCGACACTAGAAACAATCATGGAGCTTTTTAGGTGCCCTGGATTCTCCCAGAGTCACTGGGAGAGTGGGAAGAATTTTGGAATCAGAAGGATCTGGTTCAAATTTAGGGGTTTTTTTTTTTAATGTTATTTTATTTTTTAATTTTTTAAATTTTATTTTTTTCAGTATTCGAAGATTCATTGCTTGTGCACCATACCCAGTGCTCCATGCAATACATACCCTTCTTAAAACCCATAATAAGGCTCACCTAATCCCCCAGTCCCCTCCCTTCCAAAACCCTCAGTTTGTTTCTCAGAGACCACAGACTCCCAGGGTTCATCTCCCCCTCCGACTTACCCCAATTCACTTTTCCTTTCCTTTTCCTAATGTCCTCCATGTTATTCCTTATGCTTCACAACTAAGTGGAACCATATGATAATTGACTTTCTCTGCTTGACTTATTTCATTCAGCATAATCTCCTCAAGTCCCCATCCATGCTGATACAAAAGTTGGTTATTCATCCTTTCTGATGGAGGCATAATATTCCATTGTATATATGGGCCATATTTTCTTTATCCATTCATCTGTTGAAGGGCATCTTGACTCTTTCAATAGTTTGGCCATTGTGGCCATTGTTGCTATGAACATTGGGGTACATATAGCCCTTCTTTTCACCACATTTGTATCTTTGGGGCAAATACCCAGTCATGCAATTGCAGGGTCAAAAGGTAAATCTATTTTTAATTTCTTAAGGTATCTCCACACTGTTTTCCAAAGTGGCTGTGCACCAACTTGCATTCCCACCAACAGTGTAAGAGGATTCCCCTTCCTCCACATCCTCTCCAACACTTGTTTCCTGTCCTGTTAATTTTGGCCATGCTAACTGGTGTAAGGTGGTATCTCAATGTGGTTTTGATTTGAATTTCCCTGATGGCTAATGATGATGAATATTTTTTCATGTGTCTGTTAGCTCTTGTATGTCTTCTTTGGAGAAGTGTCTGTTCATGTCTTCTGCCCATTTTTTGACGTGATTATCTGGGTTTTTTGGGTGTTGAGTTTGAGGAGTTCTTTATAGATCTTGGATACCAGCCCTTTGTCTGTAGTGTTGTTTGCGAATATCTTCTCCCATTCCGTGGGTTGCCTCTTTGTTTTCTTGACTGTTTCCTTTGCTATGCAGAAGCTTTTGATCTTGATGAAGTCCCAAAAGTTCATTTTCACTTTTGTTTCCTTTGCCTTTGGAGACATGTCTTGAAAGAAGTTGCTGTGGCTGATGTCAGATAGGGTACTGCTTATTTTCTCCTCTAGGTTTTTGATAGATTCTTGCCTCATGTTGAGGTCTTTCATCCATTTCTAGTTTAACTTTGTGTATGGTGTAAGAGAATGGTTGAGTTTCATTCTTCTATACATAGCTGTCCAATTTTCCCAGCACCATTTATTGAAGACACTATCTTCTTTCCACTGTATATTTTTTCCTGCTTTGTTTCCAGGTTTATATCTGGGCTCTCTGCTCTGTTCCACTGATCTATGTGTCTGTTTTTGTGCCAGTACCATGCTGTCTTGGTGATCACAGCTTTGTAGTAAAGCTTGAAATCAGACAACATGATGCCTCCAGCTTTTTCTTTTTCAACACATCCTTAGCAATTCAGGGTCTTTTCTGGTTCCATATAAATTTTAGGATTCTTTGTTCTAGCACTTTGAAAACTGCTGGTGGAATTTTGATCAGGATGGCATTGATCAAACTTAGTTTTGTCACTCACCAGTTGTGTGCCTGGTTGTGACTCCATTTTCTCATCTCTAACATGAGTGTAATAGGATCTCCCTGATAAGAAGGTCTTTGGGGTGAGATGCAGTAAATGCCTCATACACAGATTGACCCTAAATCTTCTTCCTTGGCTGCCATAACAACTGGATTTGCCTCACCTGTGAGGGTACAGTTCTTATCTTATTCCAGAATCACAAAACAAGTAAGAGTTGTTAGAAGCTGCTTTCCAAAGTTTCACAAATAGCCTAACATTTTCACAGCAGTTATTGGGGGTTTGCCATGAATCAGTGGGAACAACACAGCCCTGAGATCTCACAGAGCTATTTCAAACTCTAGATTGATGAGTAGTGGAGTTCCTGGGAAGCAATATTTACCAACTGAGAGCATTATAATTGTCAAAGTAGCTCTCATGAGCCAGCTCACATTCCTGCTGACAACAGGGAAGAAAAGAATTAAAATGATTGCCTAGAAAATTTAGTGGAAGCTCCCCAAGTTACCTGCCACACAGAGGTTTGTTTTTCTTTAATTATCTGGGTAATTGCTTTGGTTCCTCTATTTGCCTTCACCAAGAGATACCTGCACAGAAGAGTGAGTATTTATGGGGGTCACCTGTTGAGTATGCTTCGGGCTACTCGTTCTGGTGCAGTTGCTCTTTGGCTATCAGTGGGATGTTCCTATCAACTCTCCCTGCACTGGAACTAATGAGGCCTTTCTAATTAATCTAGGTCCCTGCTCTTTTGGAATTGCATGGATTGCTTTTAATGTATTTGAAATTATTAGCTTAAAATCAAATCAAATCATTACATTTAAAACCTATACTCAGGGGCACCCAGGTGGCTCAGTCAGTTAAGTTTCTACCTTTGACTCAGGTCATGATCCCCAGGACCCGGGATCAAGCCCTATGTCAGGCTCCCTGCTCAGTGGGGAGTTTGCTCTCCCTCTCCCTCTCCCTCTGCCCCTCCCCGCTGCTCTTGCTCCTGCTCTCTCTCTCTCTCTCTCTCTCTCAAATAAAGAAATAAAATCTTAAAAAAAAAAAAAAAGAACACACACAGTACTCAGATTGACTTTCTAATACACAAATTTAGAGAATAGTTAAGACAGAAACCCTCAGGTCCAGGGTACAGCTGTTTTCTCAAAAATACTTCTTGACAATTTTGCACAAATCAAAGCAAAATTCATCAGTCTCTCTGAATAAGTTTGAGTACAGTGCTCATTAAACAGCTATCATTACAGGCCCTGAAGGGGCAAAAGTTGAGATAGGGACTGGTGAGAAAGTTAACCAATACATCACTTAAGTAGAAGAAACATTTTGGAGGAGTAAAAATATATTCCTTGGCCTGAACATGAAAGTCCAAGTATAAATCTAAGAGTCAACCAAAAGGCTCATAGGTCTCCAGTCTGCAGATAGCACATAAGACAGATCAACATCCCCTATTGGATGGCAATAGGAGATACAGTTGTCCATATTCTACTTCCTTTGTGTTTATGAAAAATCCCAGTGTATGAGTCAGGACAGGGCAAGTTTTGTTGCAGTAAGAAATAATCCCAAAGTCTCACTGGCTGATAGCTATAAATGTTGACTTTTTGCCTACTCTATTAGTTAAAGTTCTCCAGGGAAACAGAATAACTTATAGATAGATAGATAGATAGACAGACAGACAAACAGATGCTTGATAGATACATAGATGATAAATTGGCTCTAGTGACTATAGAGTCTGAGAAGCCCCATGATCTATAAGCTGGAGACCCAGGAAAACTGGTGTTATAGTCTGAGTCTCAAGACCTAAGTGCCAGGACAGCTGACAGTAGAAGTCTCTGTCCAAGGAGAGGATAAGATGAGATGAGATATCCCGACTGATACAAAAAAGAGGAGATCACCATTCCTCCTCCTTTTGTTCCATCAGGCCTTCAATGTGTTGGATGATGCCCATCCATGGTGAGGAGGGATATCTACTTTACAGAGACCCCACCAGTTCAAATGTTAATCTCACGTGGAAATACTCTCACAGACACACCCAGAAATACTGTTTAGTCAAATATCTCGGCACCTTGTGATCCATTCAACTTGACACATAAAGTTAACCATCACACCCACACATGTCAAATGAAAGTTGACTGTGGCTTTCTTCACCTCAATTTCATTCCAGGATCCTGAGTGATGGAGGAGCACCAGCTGGAATGTTGTCAGGCCCAGGGCTGAGGGAAGGGAGACATGGAGAAGTATGCTCTGATTCTTAGTTCTTCTGCCCAGAAATGGTCTTTCCTGAGTTAGCAGAGTAAGAAAGTAGAATCCTTCCACAGCAAAAAGATGGAGGAAAAATAAATATTTGGCAAAGAGAAACACAGTCTAAAATACCAATGGAATTTGTACATGGTCCACAAATCAACTGTCATTCTAGACCATGCTCCAGGGACTTTTCCACAGATCAGCACTGCATCTCTTATCATTTTTCCACGGAAGCCAGGTTCATTCCTATATCCAAGGAGAATTGTAAGCCCCTTTCTTAAATCCTAAAAGTATAGCAAACATCTGAATGAGCATTTAAGAAAATTTACTAAAGTCTTAAGAATAACAAGGAAATTATAATGGAGAAAAAGAGAACAGTAGTACTGGATGGACACTATTTCACTGCTTCTTGAGTTTTGGCAGCTCAAGATATTAGCTCAAGGTATCAGTCCTCTTTCTTCTTGGCCTCCTCCAGCCCACCTATCACCATGAGCCTGTAGTCCCCAGAGTATACTCCCCAAACCTCCCTTTCCTCACTGAAAGAAGGACATAATCCACCACTCCTCACCCACAAGAAACATCATCATACTCCCACAGAGATTCAATTCTGCTCACAATGATTTCAGTCTCTAATAAATTTATTCAGAGTTGTTTGGTATGTGTGGTTTAAGCTTTTTGATTCAAGGATAGGATTTTGATTTTGCATAAACAAAGGGTCCATTGAAGAGTAATTGTACCGAAAGATAGTAAGTATCTACTCTCTGAGCAAGAGAAAATTACAGGTGGATTCAAAATACAATTTTTACTATTGCACATCAAAAGAAAATGTGTGTGTGTGTGTGTGTGTGTGTGTGTGTGTGTGTGTGGTGTTGTGGGTGTGTTTGTAAGTATAAAGTGGTACTTCATGGGTGACCCAATATACATAGTGTAAATATTCATGTAAATACTATTTTACTCAATTGACAGTGATTGTAAATAATTTTACCACAATATTAAGTAACATTTTAATTTGAAACTTGTGTAGTCCAGTTTAATCTGATAAACCAGTAATCTCTCATGAAATACAGATATTAAAGCTTACTTCTAACAGGAAAAAATTCATCCCTCTCCAAAAGTAAGCCTTAAAAACTTCACACTGGAATAAAGAAAGCCTCTTTTTTATTTTATTTTTTTTTAAAGATTTTATTTATTTATTTGACAGACAGAGATCACAAGTAGGCAGAGAGGCAGGCAGAGAGAGAGGAGGAAGCAGGCTCCCCGCTGAGCAGAGAGCCCGATGCAGGGCTCAATCCCAGGACCCTGAGATCATGACCTGAGCCAAAGGCAGAGGCTTTAACCCACTGAGCCACTCAGGTGCCCCGAAAGCCTCTTTTTTATATAAAGTTCCTCTGATACAGGAAAATTGTCTATGTGGATCATAATTTCTTGTCTGCAAGTAACAGGAACCAAGTTTATGCTAAGTTATACAAAGAAGAGGAGTTTGGGGAGCTATGGAGTAGCCCACATCACAATAAAAAAAGCTCAGATATCACAAGAGACCTTGGTAAGAACAAGAATATTATCAGAACTCTCCACCTTCCTTTCCCATCTGCTTCCATCTAGAATTTGGCTCTGTCTTCATCTACTGTAGACAGACATCTCCACATGGAGCTCATTCCCAAATGCTCCATGCCCAAAAAGGAAAGAAGTTGTTGTGATGTATTGGAAGACCAGTATCTCAATTCTTCATCCTTCCATGTATCCACACACTAGCCGTGGCCCCCTCATGGGTGGTGTATTCTTCTGCCCCGGCTTTGGGCTTGCCCATGGGACTTTGGTCAATAGTATATGGGCAGAAGCAACAATGTGCCACTTCTAAGCCTTGGTCTATGAGACTTTGCATGTTGTCACTTGCTTTCTTATAGCTCATTCCCCAGCTAGTCTGCTGGAAGGTAAGAGGCATATACAACACACATGCAAACCTGCAGTGTGGGGTACAGACACCCCAGCTGCCACAGCCTAAATCAGTCAACTTATCTCCACCCTGAAACCATGTACAGAAGCCCAGATGAGATCAGCAGAGCCTGCCCAACTGACCTGCAAATATATGAGCTAATAAATGCTCACTGTTTTAAGCCACTTTGATTTCATGGTTCTTTGTTATGCAGCAATAGTAAACTAATACAGATGGCTTCTCTTTCCTGGCTACAGTTTGAAAAGTCCCAAAGAAGGATGCTCTGACCCTGCTTGTTTCAAAGGTCCATGTGTGTCACCCATCAGATACCATAAGAACGGAGTACCGGTGCTCATTGTCAGACAAAAATGATAACCTTCTATTCAGAGTCAAATTTCAAATATTCTAGTCATCCATCTTTTTAAACTAACTTAAGAGGTGAGTTCAGTTGGGGCACCTGGGAGGCTCAGTCAAGTGTCCAACTCTTAATTTTGGCGCAGGTCATGATCTCAGGGTTGGGGGAATCAAGCCCTGCATGGGGCTCCCCGCTTAGCAGGGAGTCTGCTAGAGATTCTCCCTCTCTCTCTCTCTCTCTCTGTCCCTCCCCACGGCTTGTGCCCTCCCTCTCCTAAATAAATAAATAAATAAAATCCTTTTTTTAAAACGTGAGCTTATTTAATACAGAAAATAATAATACCATGGGTCATTTAAATCTCCATTACCACCAGAAACTGAAGAGAAAGGAAAAAAATAGAAAAAAAAAAGTAATATTCAGCAAAACTCTGAGAAACACCAATACTTCTTCAGCTAAAGAATACTAAAAAGTGTATTTGCAAATAGATAAAATCTATTACTTGTTCTTAATCTGTTACTTAAAATCTAAGTAAGAAAGTAGAATTTTACCCCAACTAAAACAAAATAAGAACTGTTTTCCCAGGGATGTAAAGAGTATTGTCTCTCAATTCACAGGTTCAAAGGGCTGCTTTTAACATCTTACTGCCATCTGGCTGACAGCAACAGCTCCCAGCAAGGGATTACAGCTAACTCCTGTTTGGTGCCAAAAGCAGAGCACTAGGAAGAACAGAATTAATGTGAGTAGATGGAGAAAGAAACCCACCAGAAAAGTGAGGCAGAGGAGAAGGGAACAAGAGGCTCAGATCAGGGATTAAAACTCACAGCTAGAGAAAGTACAGAGAAGTGGGAGTCTCACATGCATTTGACCCCAACAGACTAGGAGCCACCACAGTGGGCAGTCTTTGGTGAGCAAGGCAGAATGCAACAGAGCAGAGTCCTAGGACACCAATGGTGGCTTCCAAAGGAACGCATCCAAAATCAGAGCAGGAAAAATGAGAGCAGGATCCATGGGAATGAAGGCTGCAGGAGGGAAGGAGATGCCCGCTCCAGGCTAGGGAAAGGACATAATAGCATTTGAAAGCCAAGCACTTCAGTGTCCAGCAGAAAGAAGCAAGGTCCACAGCCTGGCCTCCCCAGGAAAAGCCTTTTTTGAGGATCGATAGCTTTCATTTATGAAGCCGCCAAAAACTATTTCCAAATTTCATTATTTCCAAGGACAGTTCTATTGATATACTGCCCCAGTGGTCTTCCATTGGATCCAGGATGAATTGAAAACAGTCTGCCGATAATTGAGCACTTAGGAGAAACAGCTGGGATGGGTCTAGAGCAAGGCAAAGACGTGGAGTTCAGGGGCCCTTTAGGATTCTGCTGCTGAAGACTCCAAAGATTATGTTACATCTTTATAACTACAGGCATATGTTGATCCAACTTTTGCTATTTGAGGAGGAAATTGGGTTAAGTGCCAGAAGCCTTCTCCCTTGCCTCACATCTTTTTAAGCATTTATGACATCTATAAAGTATGAAGTTTTCCCTTGTCATGAATTAGTAAGAACAATGAGTTGTGTTAGGGTTCTCCAGAGAAACAGAATCAATTGTGTGTGTGTGTTTGTGTGTGTGTGTGTGTGTGTGTGTGTACACATTAGGGCCCATTTCTAGAGATGGAGGTGGGATCTGTGTCACCCATAACACACGTGTGCCTGGCTAGAGAAGGACACCTTCCATGCTGGAAAGCTGACCCATAGAAGCCCACAATTGCCAGATGGCATAAGAAATGTCAGGACCCTATCCACTTTCCTCATTCCCTCCGTCAAGCTGGCAGCTACAAATAATTACAAGGAGAAGAAATCAAAATAATCAAAATAATCAGAGGGACACTTATCCTATAACAGCACTCCAATCAGCTTTAAGGGTTAACATGCTTCAAGCTTATGCACTCCTTGCTTGCTGACCTAAGTCTCTTGATCTGTAGCAGAACTTACTTTCTTTGAGATTTGCAGACCACTGGCCTTGAGGAGTGAAGAACCAGACCCTCCCAGCAGATAAGGCCTGGGTACATTTGAAAACAGCAAGTCTGTTCAAGTTGATGCCACCCATGAAGAACCACCTGGCCACCTGCCTCTCCTACACGTATCCTCCACACCCCATTTCTTCCCATGCCCTCCCCTCTGAAGCTCTCCGGATTTGCCTGGGCAGGTAAGATGGTCTTTGAGACATTAGTCCACCATCTTCCCAGGTTGCTGACTCCCTGAATAAAGCAACCTTTCTTTTTAGACCTCACTTTTGTCTCTGGAGTGTTGATTTTCAAGCAGCGAGCACCAAACCTGAGCTGGGAACTGGCTCTGTCTGTTAACGATCCCATCCTTGAGTGCTGACTATGTGCAAGTAACATACACAAAATGCTCGTTCTCATCTAGTTGTGGCTTCAAAGCCCTTTCTCGCTCAGCACTTTCCCACATAACAGCAGCTCCAGAGGACAGAACAGTGGACGCTGTTGCTGTTAACGGCTGTTAGGGGCCTGAAGCCGGTCAGGCTTCTCGCTCTTGTGCAGTGGAAATGTCCCACTGGCATGTAGGCCCTGAAGGAAGGTTCCAGGAGAATCTGCTGAGAGACAGACAGCACAGAAGGAAGTGCAGGAAGAGGAGGAGAAAAGGTTCAAGACAAGAAAGGAAAGATACAGAGTTATGGAATAAAATCACCACTACCAAAAAAGGAACTATATTTGGTTCCTTGTACTAACTGAATACAACAAAGTGGGTGGCTTAAAACACCGAAACGAATTGTTGCACAATTCTGGAGGCTAGAAATCCAAAATCAAGGGGACAGGAGGATGGGTTCCTTCTGAGGGCTCCTGGGCTCTTCTCCAGCCCCGAGGTTTGCTCACAGTCTCCGGCCTTCCCTGGCCTATGGACGCATCACCCGTATCTCTGTCCTCCCTGTGTGTCTCTGTCCTGCATTTTCTCCTTTGACAAGGATATCAGTTATATTGGATTGCGGTCACCCTAATGACCTATTTTAACTTGGTTAAGACCCTATGTCCAGGTAAGTCACATTCTGAGGTACTAGGGACTGGGCCTTCAACATACCAATTTTGGAGAGATGCACTTCAAACCATAACAAATAATGAGACTGGACATTACAGTGACCACTGGTGACACACAGAGATTGAGCACTTGAAGTGTGGCTAGTCTGCCCTGAGATGAGTTGTGGGTAAAACACATACACCATACACATAAAACATAGACTGCTTGGTATAGAAGAGAGGAACATACAATATCTCAATAATCTTTATATTGATCACCTGCTAAGTATTTTTAGATGCATTGGGTTAAATGAAATATAATACAGAATTAAGATTAACGTCACCTCTTTCTTTCCACTTTTTTCAGTGTGGTTTCTAGGAAACTTAAAATGCACAATGCAGTTATCACAGGTAACTCACACCTGTGCTTTCGTCTACATTTCTGTTGTACAGCACTGATCTAGAACCAGAAGTTCTCCAGGTCCCTGACATCTGGTCCCGCTGTGAGAAGAGTTTCTGAACTCTTCACGTAGCTCTCTGACAATGATGAGAAGCTTAAGCATGTCACATGCAACATACAATGGTTAGTAAGCATCACGCTTTCTACCTGTGCACTCTAATCTAAACATTAAATAACTTCTCTAACCTAAGTGGTGGACATATTTGATTGATAAGGATCACACCTCATTTTTTTTACTAAGAACTTGATTTGGAACAGACCACCCAATATCATCCCGTATGAGTGGCTTCTATTTAAGGCAATCACTTTTTCATTTACCCTGTGTAAGAAAAATGAGGCTACGTAGCAAAGGTGACTTTTATTAATGATGACATCAGAATGGTAGCAATCCTTATTAAACATGGTTTCCATGTAAGATTTTGCATATGCTTCTTGTAGATAAATCATGGGTTCCTTAGTGAACTTACATTAGTGTAGATGCATTTTGCTTTATGAAATGCACCAAGTTATAAATACCCTGACCTTGTGTATAAAGGAAGGCAGTTAGTTCACTTAATGAAGACATTAATTTGCCATTCAGCTTGGACTGATTACTCATTAGCTGCTCTCTCCTGACCAACAGTTCTGACTTACAAACTCAGCCTGTTTATCTGATCGTAGGCAGTGGTGTGCTGCCATCTATGGCTGGGAAAAAGAGAGACAATGTGCAGTAAGTTCTGACAAAGCCAGAACAGTTGAAATGAGCAACATTGGGGGAGGGGGAGAGGTTAGACCAAAGTACATTCCAAAGTAGACTACTATGGAGCTTTCTTCATGTTAAAGTCGCTGTAAGACATCGATTGATTTACATGCAGAATAAACCTAGATAAATCAAGCCGTATATCACAGCTGCTTTAACCCAATTCTTCTTGGGGATTTGGGGGGTGGGGCAGGTGCCATAGGGTCACCAATACTGGTAAGTCAAAAGGCATAAGATTATAACAACTTTCCAGTGAAGCCACTGCTCACATTGCCCAGAGCTCATCTAAGAATTTTTTTTTTTTCACTCTTCTTCCTTTCTCTTGTCCTGGACACCAAAATCAGTAATATTCAACAAACATTTTGGACATCCTCCTGTGTCCCAGACATTGTCCTGGCTACTTGAGGTGCAGCGTGGATCACTCAAATCTCCCGCCCTTGAAAGCCTACATTCTGGTAGAACCAGACAGAACATAAGTCCTAGACAAAAGAAACAGGCTAAACCTCTAGTACGTTAGAAGGTGACGGGCATTATGGAAGGAGAAAATTGAGAGTGGTGGATGGGGGTTGGAAGTAGGATGAGAGGATAAGGGTAGGATGCACTTTTAGCTAGGGGATTGTCACTGCAAAGGGGACATGGGACAAATGTCATCCAGAAGGGCATTAGGGGTATCTACAAAAAAAAAAAAAAAAAGCATTCCAGGAGAAAGGATCACTTGAGCCAAAGCCCATGGAGTAAAAGCACCTAGCGTGCTGAGAAAGAAGAGTCTTACGGAACTGGGGAGCCAAGAGAGGGACAAGGCTGGGGTGGGGGGAGGGAGACCAGAGAAAAGGGGGTAAATTTCAAAATGGCAGGCCTTGGAGGCCACCAACAGGATTTTGGCTTTCAGCTGAGTGAATCATGACTTCTTGCTTTTAGATTTCTGGCTGGCATACCCTTACATTTTTCTCTTTCAGGTTTTTATTCTTTAAAATTATATTTGATAGTTTTATTGTGGTGGTGGTTATTGTCTTTAGATTCATGTGTACTGACAAAAGCCAATTTGAATAAATAAGAACAAATGTTCACCTTGGATGGATTTCTTTTCAATTTTTTTTTTTTTATCCACAGGGAGATATTAATATGCATGCTTATAATAATACTGACTGATATAAGTGTCTTACTTTTATACTTAGCATTTGCCAAGAGCATTTCTCCTTCTATTCCATGTTTATCGTAAACAGTTTATTAGCTAAACAAAATTCCTAAAGGAGGATAAAAATAGTATATCTGCCTTTTGAAGTTATTCTGAGGATTAAGTGAAAAAATGCATGAAAAGCACTGAACATAGTGTCTGGCACCAAATACGCCCTTAATAAATCTTAGTTTTGAGTCTATGTATAGGGATTTCCTTTTTTCTATTTCTAAAGGAAATCACAAGTATTACTAGACTAAATAACACTACAGTGAACATCTTGATACATAAAGGAATTTTTAGGATTATGCCTCAAAATGGATTGCTAGGAGTACCGTTACTGGGTCAAAGTTTACAGCTAATTAAAAGTGTTTTAAATAATAATTGCTTTCCCAAAGCATGAAATGTATTTTATTTATTTTTACTTGAAATTTTTATGTGAGTATAGTTGATGCATAATATTACATTAGTTTCAGGTGTACAACATAGTGATTCAACTTCTTTATACCCTATGCTGTGTTCACAGTGTAGCTCCCATCGATCACCACACTACTACAATATCATTGTTGGTATTCCCTATGCTGTGCTTTTTATTCCCAGGACTTCCTTATTCCATCACTGGAAGCCCATATTTCCCTCTCCCCTTCACCTATTTTACTCACCCCCCACCCCCTTCCCTGTGGCAACCATCAGATTGTTCTCTGTATTTATAGGTCTGACTTGCTTGTTCATTCAATTTTTTTTATTTTTAGATTCCACATATGAGTGAAATCATATGGTATTTGTCTTCCTCAGTGTGGCTTATTTCACTTAATATAATGCCCTCTAGGTCCACCCGTGTTGCTGCAAATGGCAAGGTCTCATCTTTTTATGGCTGTGTACTATTGCATTCTGAGTCTTATGTGTGTGTGTGTGTGTGTGTGTGTGTGTGTGTGTGTGTGTGTGTGTATACATGCATACATATTCTCATGAAATCTATTTTAAATCCTACCCCTGTGTGAGAGTGCTAATTTTACTACCCCTCGTTGTTCCTATTTTTTTCTAATTTAATAGAAAATTTGGACCCATTGTTTTTCTACTTAGCATTTTTTACATTTCAAATGAGATAATCATCATCATCATCTATATCATTTAAATAGTGTATGTCCTAGGAATAGTCTAAGAGCTTTACATTTATAAAATCCACTTGGTACCTGAAACAATCATGTTAGGTAGTTGTTATTATTAACATTTTATTATTTGTACCATCATCATCCCCATTTTACAGATGAGGAAATTGAGAAATAGAAAGATTAACTAACTTGCCCAAAGATACACAGGTAACAAGGGGAGGCGGCAGAATGTTAATGCATGCTGTCTGGCCCCAAAGTCCTTGAATGGATGTTTGCTGGGTATCCCTGTTTTCTTTGGTACCTTGCTTGTTCATGTTTATTACCTGTCCATCCTTCAAACTTTGGTGTTCTTTTTACTGAGTCTTACCATATGTTCATATAGGAAGGATATTAGCCCTTTGGGAGACTGCTTTAAACTTGCTACTAAAATAGTTTTCATTTTTACGCTTAATTGCCATCACCTCGCAGCTCCCTTTAGGCCCTATCCATGAAGAAAAGCGCAGAAAAAGTGACATGACCGTAGTGGTTAGAGTCCACCTTATTCCCTGGGTCCTGGATAGAGCATCTGCTCATCTCCCAGGACCAGGACTTTCCAGCAGGACTTTCCAGCAGGAAAGCGTAAGAAGAGAACAGAGGTGAGGGGGCAGAGTTCAAAGGGCTCGAGGAGACAGTTGCAGTGAGATGATGGGACAGGAAAGACTTGTAGCAACTCCAACAGATGTCATAGGAGAAAACAGACCTGGCCTTTGTGAGGTGGGCTCATACCCCACCCAAGTCCCGATCTTCCTAGCCTGACACTCCACAGTGTAGGTAAGACACGGTGGTCCTCAAAACAGTTTGGCATGAGAAATAATATATGTGATCATGCTGTTTAAAGAGCAGATTACGCACACATACATACACACACACACTCTCACGCAGCCACCATTGTACATATATGCACACACACACATACACACACATACCCTTGAATCCATATATATTTTACATAATCAGGAAGAGAGCCAGTAACCACATGGCATCCAGCCAATGCAAAGGGAGTGCCCGCACTATAAATTAAAATGTTTCCTCACATGCTGCCATGACATCTTTCATTCAGGCAACAAACTTTTTTTATTATTTTTTATTTCTCCTTTTTTAAACATACAGAAGTTTTTACTTTTATCTACTAAAATGTATCTTCCATATACTTTTACTGCCATTACTTCTGAGTTTACAAAGTACTGGCATTATCAAAGGTTGGATAAAGATTCACTTGCATTTCATCTTTCTATGATCTGATTTATTATTTAAGTATTATATATCTGGAATTTGTTTTTGAGTATGATGTGAAGTAAGGAATTTTTCCTCAGTTGCCATATTTTCTAGCGTCATTTATCACACACACACACACACACACACACACACAAATATAAACTTCTTTCCTGAAGATTCATGTGTATATTTTATACTATATAAACACTGAAATATATATTTCATGTGTATAATATATGTGTTTATATATAAGTTTATAAATATATAATACATACTTTATATATTATATTGTATTACATATAAATATTACATACAACATATAATTAATACACATTATATATAATATAAAATAATAATATAATAATATATAATGTATAAATATATTTATACATCTTTAAAAGTGGATATTCAGGGATTCAGGTTCTACTGAAATGCTAACCTTAGCCCATTTCCACATTTTTAATTTATGAAACTTTATAATATTTTCAGTACATAGTGTGAATAATGTTCCCAACCTCGACCTACCCTCATTTGTCTTCTTTATTCATTTGTGTTGAAGTATTTATCTTTTCAGTTAGAGGGAAGAGTAATTTTATTTAAAGTTCTACAACCCTGCCAACACACAAAAATCTTTTTAGTATTTTAATTGGAAATTCATGGATTTGGCCAGAGCCAACATCTGCACATTTTCCTTCTGCTTGGACTGAACTGTGTCCCCTCAAAATTCATATGTTGAAACCTTAAACCCAGTGGTACTGTGTTTGGACATAGGGCCTTTAGGGAGGTAATTAAGGTTAAATGAGTTCCTAAGAGCGGGGTTCTAACCCTATAGGGCCGCTGTTGCCGTCATATAAGCAGAAAAGACATGAGAAATCTCTCTCTGTGAGCATACAGAGAGAAATCCATGTGAAGGCACAGCTAGAAGATGGTGTTTACAAGCCAAGGGGAGAGGCTTCTCCAGAAACCAATCCTGTTGGCACCTTGGCCCAGCCCCTAGAACTTCGAGAAAATAAATTTCTGTTGTTTAAGCTACCCAGTCTGTGGTGTTTTTTTTTTTTTAATTTTATTTTTCATAAACATATAATATCTTTTTATCCCCAGGGGTACAGGTCTGTGAATCGCCAGGTTTACACACTTCACAGCACTCACCATAGCACATACCCTCCCCAATGTCCATAATCCCACCCCCCCAACCCCCCTCCCCCCATTAACCCTCAGTTTGTTTTGTGAGATTAAGAGTCACTTATGGTTTGTCTCCCTCCCAATCCCATCTTGTTTCATTTACTCTTCTCCTAACCCCTTAACCCCCCATGTTGCATCTCCTCTCCCTCATATCAGGGAGATCATATGATAGTTGTCTTTCTCCGATTGACTTATTTCGCTAAGCATGATACCCTCTAGTTCCATCCACGTCGTCGCAAATGGCAAGATTTCATTTCTTTTGATGGCTGCATAGTATTTCATTGTGTATATATACCACCTCTTCTTTATCCATTCGTCTGTTGATGGACATCTAGGTTCTTTCCATAGTTTGGCTATTGTAGACATTGCTGCTATAAACATTCGGGTGCACGTGCCCCTTCGGATCACTACGTTTGTATCTTTAGGGTAAATACCCAGCAGTGCAATTGCTGGGTCATAGGGTAGTTCTATTTTCAACTTTTTGAGGAACCTCCATGCTGTTTTCCAGAGTGGTTGCACCAGCTTGCATTCCCACCAACAGTGTAGGAGGGTTCCCCTTTCTCCACATCCTCGCCAGCATCTGTCATTTCCTGACTTGTTAATTTTAGCCATTCTGACTGGTGTGAGGTGGTATCTCATTGTGGTTTTGATTTGTATTTCCCTGATGCCGAGTGATATGGAGCACTTTTTCATGTGTCTGTTGGCCATCTGGATGTCTTCTTTGCAGAAATGTCTGTTCATGTCCTCTGCCCATTTCTTGATTGGATTATTTGTTCTTTGGGTGTTGAGTTTGCTAAGTTCTTTATAGATTTTGGACACTAGCCCTTTATCTGATATGTCATTTGCAAATATCTTCTCCCATTCTGTCAGTTGTCTTTTGGTTTTGTTAACTGTTTCCTTTGCCGTGCAAAAGCTTTTGATCTTGATGAAATCCCAATAGTTCATTTTTGCCCTTGCTTCCCTTGCCTTTGGCGATGTTCCTAGGAAGATGTTGCTGCGGCTGAGGTCGAAGAGGTTGCTGCCTGTGTTCTCCTCAAGGATTTTGATGGATTCCTTTCTCACATTGAGATCCTTCATCCATTTTGAGTCTATTTTCGTGTGTGGTGTAAGGAAATGATCCAATTTCATTTTTCTGCATGTGGCTGTCCAATTTTCCCAACACCATTTGTTGAAGAGGCTGTCTTTTTTCCATTGGATATTCTTTCCTGCTTTGTCGAAGATTAGTTGACCATAGAGTTGAGGGTCTATTTCTGGGCTCTCTATTCCGTTCCATTGATCTATGTGTCTGTTTTTGTGCCAGTACCATGCTGTCTTGATGATGACAGCTTTGTAATAGAGCTTGAAGTCCGGAATTGTGATGCCACCAACTTTGGCTTTCTTTTTCAATATTGCTTTGGCTATTCGAGGTCTTTTCTGGTTCCATATAAATTTTAGGATTATTTGTTCCATTTCTTTGAAAAAAATGGATGGTACTTTGATAGGAATTGCATTAAATGTGTAGATTGCTTTAGGTAGCATAGACATTTTCACAATATTTATTCTTCCAATCCAGGAGCATGGAACATTTTTCCATTTCTTTGTGTCTTCCTCAATTTCTTTCATGAGTACTTTATAGTTTTCTGTGTATAGATTCTTAGTCTCTTTGGTTAGATTTATTCCTAGGTATCTTATAGTTTTGGGTGCAATTGTAAATGGGATGGACTCCTTAATTTCTCTTTCTTCTGTCTTGTTGTTGGTGTAGAGAAATGCAACTGATTTCTGGGCATTGATTTTATATCCTGACACTTTACTGAATTCCTGTACAAGTTCTAGCAGTTTTGGAGTGGAGTCTTTTGGGTTTTCCACATATAGTATCATATCATCTGCGAAGAGTGATAGTTTGACTTCTTCTTTGCCAATTTGGATGCCTTTAATTTCCTTTTGTTGTCTGATTGCTGAGGCTAGGACTTCTAGTACTATGTTGAATAGCAGTGGTGATAATGGACATCCCTGCCGTGTTCCTGACCTTAGCGGAAAAGCTTTCAGTTTTTCTCCATTGAGAATGATATTTGCGGTGGGTTTTTCATAGATGGCTTTGATAATATTGAGGTATGTGCCCTCTATCCCTACACTTTGAAGAGTTTTGATCAGGAAGGGATGCTGTACTTTGTCAAATGCTTTTTCAGCATCTATGGAGAGTATCATATGGTTCTTGTTCTTTCTTTTATTAATGTGTTGTATCACATTGATTGATTTGCGGATGTTGAACCAACCTTGCAGCCCTGGAATAAATCCCACTTGGTCGTGGTGAATAATCCTTTTAATGGACTGTTGAATCCTATTGGCTAGTATTTTGGCGAGAATTTTTGCATCTGTATTCATCAAGGATATTGGTCTGTAGTTCTCTTTTTTGATGGGATCCTTGTCTGGTTTTGGGATCAAGGTGATGCTAGCCTCATAAGATGAGTTTGGAAGTTTTCCTTCCATTTCTATTTTTTGGAACAGTTTCAGGAGAATAGGAATTAGTTCTTCTTTAAATGTTTGGTAGAATTCCCCCGGGAAGCCATCTGGCCCTGGGCTTTTGTTTGTTTGGAGGTTTTTGATGACTGTTTCAATCTCCTTACTGGTTATGGGTCTGTTCAGGCTTTCTATTTCTTCCTGGTTCAGTTGTGGTAGTTTCTATGTCTCTAGGAATGCATCCATTTCTTCCAGATTGTCAAATTTGTTGGTGTAGAGTTGCTCATAGTATGTTCTTATAATTGTCTGTATTTCTTTGGTGTTCGTTGTGATCTCTCCTCTTTCATTCATGATTTTATTTATTTGGGTCCTTTCTCTTTTCTTTTTGATGAGTCTGGCCAGGGGTTTATCGATCTTATTAATTCTTTCAAAGAACCAGCTCCTAGTTTCGTTGATTTGTTCTATTGTTTTTTTGGTTTCTATTTCATTGATTTCTGCTCTGATCTTTATGATTTCTCTTCTCCTGCTGGGTTTAGGGTTTCTTTCTTGTTCTTTCTCTAGCTCTTTTAGGTGTAGGGTTAGGTTGTGTACCTGAGACCTTTCTTGTTTCTTGAGAAAGGCTTGTACCGCTATATATTTTCCTCTCAGGACTGCCTTTGTTGTGTCCCACAGATTTTGAACCGTTGTGTTTTCATTATCATTTGTTTCCATGAATTTTTTCAATTCTTCTTTAATTTCCTGGTTGACCCATTCATTCTTTAGAAGGATGCTGTTTAGTCTCCATGTAATTGGGTTCTTTCCAAATTTCCTCTTGTGATTGAGTTCTAGCTTCAGAGCATTGTGGTCTGAAAATATGCAGGGAATGATTCCAATCTTTTGATAACGGTTGAGACCTGATTTAGGACCGAGAATATGATCTATTCTGGAGAATGTTCCATGTGCACTAGAGAAGAATGTGTATTCTGTTGCTTTGGGATGAAATGTTCTGAATATATCTGTGATGTCCATCTGGTTCAGTGTGTCATTTAAGGCCTTGATTTCCTTGTTGATCTTTTGCTTGGATGATCTGTCCATTTCAGTGAGGGGAGTGTTAAAGTCCCCTACTATTATTGTATTATTGTCGATGTGTTTCTTTGATTTTGTTATTAATTGGTTTATATAGTTGGCTGCTCCCATGTTAGGGGCATAGATATTTAAAATTGTTAGATCTTCTTGTTGGACAGTTCCTTTGAGTATGATATAGTGTCCTTCCTCATCTCTTATTATAGTCTTTGGCTTAAAATCTAATTGATCTGATATAAGGATTGCCACTCCTGATTTTTTCTGATGTCCATTAGCATGGTAAATTCTTTTCCACCCCCTCACTTTAAATCTGGAGGTGTCTTCAGGTTTAAGATGAGTTTCTTGTAGGCAACATATAGATGGGTTTTGTTTTTTTATCCATTCTGATATCCTGTGTCTTTTGATTGGGGCATTTAGCCCATTAACATTCAGGGTAAGTATTGAGAGATATGAATTTAGTGCCATTGTATTGCCTGTAAGGTGACTGTTATTGTATATTGTGTCTGTTCCTTTCTGATCTACTACTTTTAGGGTCTCTCTTTGCTTAGAGGACCCCTTTCAATATTTCCTGTAGAGCTGGTTTGGTATTTACAAATTCTTTCAGTTTTTGTTTGTCCTGGAAGCTTTTAATCTCTCCTTCTATTTTCAATGATAGCCTAGCTGGATATAGTATTCTTGGCTGCATGTTTTTCTCTTTTAGTACTCTGAATATATCGTGCCAGCTCTTTCTGGCCTGCCAGGTCTCTGTGGATAAGTCTGCTGCCAATCTAATATTTTTACCATTGTATGTTACAGACTTCTTTTCCCGGGCTGCTTTCAGGATCTTCTCTTTGTCACTAAGACTTGTAAATTTTACTATTAGGTGACGGGGTGTGGACCTATTCTTATTGATTTTGAGGGGGGTTCTCTGAATCTCCTGGATTTTGATGCTTGTTCCCTTTGCCATATTGGGGAAATTCTCTCCAATAATTCTCTCCAATATACCTTCTGCTCCCCTCTCTGTTTCCTCTTCTTCTGGAATCCCAATTATTCTAATGTTGTTTCGTCTTATGGTGTCACTTATCTCTTGAATTCTCCCCTCATGGTCCAGTAGCTGTTTGTCCCTCTTTTGATCAGCTTCTTTATTCTCTGTCATTTGGTCTTCTATATTGCTAATTCTTTCTTCTGCCTCATTTATCCTAGCAGTGAGAGCCTCCATTTTTGATTGCACCTCATTAATAGCTTTTTTGATTTCAACTTGGTTAGATTTTAGTTCTTTTATTTCTCCAGAAAGGGCTTTTATATCTCCCGAGAGGGTTTCTCTAATATCTTCCATGCCTTTTTCAAGCCCGGCTAGAACCTTGAGAATCATCATTCTGAACTCTAGATCTGACATATTACCAATGTCTGTATTGATTAGGTCCCTAGCCTTTGGTACTGCCTCTTGTTCTTTTTTTTGTGGTGAATTTTTCCGCCTTGTCATTTTGTCCAGATAAGAGTAGATGAAGGAGCAAGTAAAATACTAAAAGGGTGGCAACAACCCCAGGAAAATATGCTTTAGCCAAATCAGAAGAGATCCCAAATCGTGAGGGGGGAGAAAGGGGATAAAAAGAGGTTCAGAAAGAAAAAAAA
>NW_019154127.1:455986-534090 GCF_002288905.1 Enhydra lutris kenyoni | reverse complement strand
CCAATAAAGAAAAAATATAAAAAGGAAAATATATATATATATATATTAGATAAACTAGTTAAAAAACGTTAAAAAAAGAAAAGGGTAAAAGTTAAAAAAATTTAGCAGAAGGAGAAAAATAAATTGAAAAAAAAAAAAAAGAAAAAAAATTAAATTAACTGCAAGGCTAAAGAATCATGGGGAGAAAGCCATGAGTTCCATGCTTTGCTTTCTCCTCCTCTGGAATTACGCTGCTCTCCTTGGTATTGAAACTGTACTCCTTGGTAGGTGAACTTGGTCCTGGCTGGCCTTCTTGTTGATCTTCTGGGGGAGGGGCCTGTCGTAGTGATTCTCAAGTGTCTTTGTCCCGGGCGGAGTTGCACCGCCCTACCAGGGGCCGGGCTGAGTAATCCGCTCGGGTTTGCTTTCGGGAGCTTTTGTTCCCTGAGCGCTTTCCGTAGAGTTCCAGAGGGTGGGAATGAAGATGGCGGCCTCCCGGTCTCCGGCCCGGTGGAGCCGAGAGCCCGGGGCCCCACTCCTCAGTGCGCCCTCAGAGAACAGCGCCGATTTACTCCCGTCACCCTGCCTCTGGCCGCGCTCCGAGCTGACCGAGCCTGCGACCGGTTCAAGGTAACCCCGAGCTTAGAGCTTACTCCTCGGCTCTGTCTCTGTAGCCGGCTTCCCTGTTCTAATACCTGTAAGCTCTGCGACACTCAGACACCCCCGATCCTTCTGTGACCCTGCGGGACCTGAGGCCACGCTGACCCTGCGTGGGCTTCACCCCGGTTAAGCCTCTGGAGCGATGTCCCTCAGCAGAACAGACTTTTAAAAGTCCCGATTTTGTGCTCCGTTGCTCCGCCGCTTGCCGGTAGCCGGCCCCTCCCCCCGCGGTCTATCTTCCCGTCGCTTTGGATTCACTTCTCCGCCCGTCCTACCTTTCAGAAAGTGGTTGATTTTCTGTTTCTAGAGTTGCTGTTCTTCTTCTCTTCGATCTCCCGTTGGATTTGTAGGTGTTCGCAATCTTTAGATAAGCTATCTAGCTGATCTCCCGCTACCTGAAGTAGTCTCAGCCTGCTACTTCTCCGCCATCTTGACTCCAGTCTGTGGTGTTTTGTTATGGAAGCCCAAGCTGACTAATACACCCTTCTCCCCACTCAGAAATGCAGTATCACTCTCCATTTATTTAAATTTTCCATGACATCTCTCAAAAATAGCTTTTCAACTTATTTTAAGTAAGTTTCAGCAATTTCTCACCAGAATTACTTCTATAAATGGCTATTTTGTTTTTATCATTATATAAGGTAAACCTTTTATCTGGATATTTTCTGGCTGATTATTGCTGATAAATAGAAAAGCTGTTAATTTCACATATCTTATATCTATCTACTTTATTGGACTATTATATAAGATAAATTCACATATAAGCTACAGATGAATTAAAAATAAATAATTTAACAGAAATCATGTTAAAAAACACATTGCTTCTATAAAGTTCTATATAGTCAGAAGTGGGTTTCAAATTTTCTCTGTCTTCCAAACAAAAAAAGCAGCACAGGAAGAGACACAATTGGTTCTAAGTTACTATATCTAGATATTATTCACTTTTCCTACTTCTAAAGTCTTCCCTACTACTGAAAAGCATTTTTATTATAAAGCCTCATAAAAAAGCACACAGCTTCCTCATAAAAGAAACTACTGTGTTTTTTAACAGGTTCTTTAAACAGGTTAACCTCTCAAAAGAAAGGACTGCAGTATTTTTCAAATTTCTACTTATCTTGGACTTCCAGGCAAAAATCTAGATTCAGAATCGTATTTCAAAAGGAAGTCATGGTATTTGCACACACAACCCAGTTTTTCTGCAATAACTTGTTTTTCTGTGACTTGGGCTCACAAATATTCAACTTACTCAGCTCCTACATGGGGAAGCTTCTAGAAATTTCAGCTAATTACTAAACCAGACCAATAGTTCATTTTTCAGTTCTTTCTCCAGAGATGATGCAATTGGTAGACATTCCATCAACTGCCTAAAACCACACCCAAGCTCCCTCAATCCCCTGAAATGGAAAGTCCAATCCTATGTATATCATGGTCATTGCTTGGAACCATTCAGCTGTATTCTTCCTTCCAGTGTCATGATCTCGTGATAAGGAGTTGTTTCCATGGAGATGGAGAAGCCCATCAGTGCAGCAGTCTTCCTACAGAAACTTCTCTAGGTTTTCCTCAGTGGTAGTGCCTAAAAGTAGACATTAATCTCTCTCTTGAAATTATGCAGGAGTTAATAGATGAGAATACATAGTCATACAAAAGTCAATGGAGAAACATGCATAACTTTTTCTCCTTATTTTAACTCAGTAACTCACCTTATATAGTCATTAAATTTAATATGTATTATATTATAAAATATATATTTATAGTATACATATTTAATATATATTCATTTAATTGCATTCATCTGTATCTCACATTCCCCTTCTTAAAACCAAATTAATTTTTATTTTACGTATAATTCCATATTAAAGACAACAAATGTGTTTCCTTGTTCTCTTTACTCATAATGGTTAATACAATACTCCATAATTTTTAAAGTAATTAATACTAGAACGACCATTACTTTAAAACGTCATTGAGAATATAGTCATTGATATTATAACAGCCACATAATAGGACATATGGTAGCTATACTGTGGTGAATACAGCATAATGTATAAACTTGTCAAATTGCTAAGCTGTACACCTAAAACTAAGGTAACACTGTGTGTCAGCTATACTCAAAACAAACAAAAAATATTGAAACAGATGAATGGATAAACAAAATGTAGTATATAGATACAGTAGAATATTATTCGGCCTTGAAGAGGAAGTTCTGAGACATGCTACAATGTGGATGTACCATAAAAACATTATGCTAAGTGAAATAAACTACACACAAACGGATAAATATTATATGATACCACTTATATGAGTGGTTAAATCATAAAGACAAAAAGTAAAATAGTGGTTATGGTGGCTGGGAAGAGGGGAGAATTGTTATTATTTAGTATTTAGTTATTATTTAGAAAGTTTCAGTTTGGATAATGAAAATTTCTGGAAATAGATAATGGTGATGGTTGCATAACATTTGAAATGCACTTAATGCCACCGAATTGTACACCTGAAAATGGTTAAAATTATAAATTTTATGTTGTATTTATTTTACTATAATAAAAAAAATAAATTGAGAAAAACAAACCCATTATAATATAGAGGGAGTCCCCTACCCTAAGCCTTTGTCACCCTACCATTCTGTTCTAGCCACATTTCTCCAACTAAACCATAATATCTGGAACAATCTTGTGAATAAATCTTTAGGTGTTGTCAAACGACCATTAGTTAGTTTGCACCAATTTACCTCTCAAATGATAGTACTCATTCTTCACATACTTGTTGACATTAAGTTTGGATCATCTTTTAAATCTTTGACTGTAAAACCTTAGTTTTATTTCAGCTTCTTGTTATTGTACTTGAAGATCTTTTCATGCATTTGTTGGTTACAGCAAAACAAGTATTTCCCATAGATGCTGTTTTTGCTTTTCTGCCTCCCACTTATCAAGTTCCCCAGTCCCCCTAGACTTGGTCATGGTCAAGCTCAGTCTGAACATTTCATCATCAGTGGAAATGTCCTAGTCCTTCTTTTTTTTTTTTTTTTTTTTTGAGATTTTATTTATTTATTTGACAGACAGAGATCACAAGTAGGCAGAGAGGCAGGCAGAGAGAGAGAGAAAGGGAGAAGCAGGCTCCCTGCTGAGAGAGAGCCCGATGTGGGGCTCAATCCCAGGACCCTGAGACCATGACCTGAGCCAAAGGCAGAGGCTTAACCCACTGAGCCACCCAGGTGCCCCTGTCCTGTCCTTCTTAATACCACTTTTCTTCCTAACACACTTCTTCCATGTTATTCCTGTCTTCTGATATTCCCTTCCCTTTGGTGTTCCTCTGTGGGTTCTTTCCTTTTCTAGGGCAGATTCCTTTGGGATCTGCCCTAGACCGTCTTCTCTGTTCACAATACACACTCCACACACATGGCTTCAAACATGGACCATATGTTAATGGCATAAGTGTGAAGCTTTGACACAGCTCTGCCTCCTGAGCTCAACTCCTATATGTCAGCTCGCACACTTTGTCCTTCACCTGTTGTGCATTCATCACTGAATATGCACCTGTCCCTCAAACCTTTGCTTTGATCTTGTACTCACCACCTCATAGAATACCAACATCTTCTACTCCATTATTCAAGAAAGAAATCTGGGATTCGTTGTCCATGATTCTTTTTCTTTTCCAGTCCATCTTCCCACCTCAAATCCACCACCTCTTTCTTAAATGTTTTGTGAATCTGGCCACTCTTTTGCATTCCTGCTGACATGGCAACAAAGTCCAGTCTCCTGTCTGTCACCACAGTCTCTCACTGACCTCCCTAATTCCATTCTTCCATGCCATAAGCCATTCTCCTCACTAGAGCCAAAGCCGACTTTGAAAGCCAAACACAAAGCCAAACACAAGACTGGTCAGATTGCAACTTTCAAAGTTTCCCACTGTCGTTAAGATGCATTCCAAACTTCACAACATACTTAAGAAAATCTGGACCCTTCTGTCACTTCTCCCAGCTCATCTCATGCCACTCCTCCATCTGGAGCCATCATCACCCTGCCCCTCTCACACCTACCATTCAACCATCCTAAACATCTTCCAGTTATACAAGTAAACCAGCCCCACTCTTGTCCCTCAGCTTTTGCACGTGCAATTGCCTCTTCACATGAGAAGGCACAGAAAGCTCTTCCCCAAGCCTCTTTCCCCACTTCCTGCTCATCGTTTCAATCTCCACATGTTGGTTGGTTGGTTGGTTGGTTGGTTGGTTGGTTGGTTCCTTGCAGTTCCTCTTCAGCTGCTGTACCTGAGAGTCAATCTCAGCTTCTTTTCAAAGCTGTCTTGCTGCCCGGCTGAAGCCCTCTTACAGAGGATCCCTTTGCAAATAAGCCCAGGCAAATTGCCTTGTTTGGGTTCCATACTCCTACAGCTCTGACCCACACCAGTCTCAATTCCAATTCCTCTCAAATGTAGCTCTCTATCCTGCTGCCAAAGCTGTTCCATCCACCTCTCATCTTGTTTTTTATTTTCATGAGTTGGTACCAGTCCTTTGTGTCCCCCAGACTCTAGGTGGTTTACGTCCAAGGCTTCTCTAACAACCTTCTCATAGCACCTCTTCCTAAGCTTCAGCTTAGAGTTTCAGTCCCATGAGCGCTGCTTCCTAATGCGATTCTCTATCTCTTCTCAAGAGCTCCTCTCAGCCTTGTCAACCGCCTTTGCAGGCTGGAGGTGAGTGGTCACCAAAGGGTTCCAAACCAAGTTCTTAGCCAACTCCTTTTCAAGTGCTCCATAAAGGACAAAGGAAAACTTTGGCACATCGAAGGATTGGGGAGGACCTCTGACTGAAAGAGAATAACAAAAGAGGGGAGTGATATGAAATGTAATGGGTAGGGTAGAAAAGATAGAAAGCCATCGAAAAGAGTTTCTATTTTATTTATTTTTTTTCAAAAAGGGAAACCACTGAAACATTTTAGGCAAAGAGAGATGTGACCTGCTCCCATGTCATAAAAGTCACTCTCTTTCCTTTGTGTAGAATAGAAAGCAAAAGGACGAGAGGAAAATCAAAAGAAGAGTTAGAAGGCATCTCAGGCACACAGTGGAGAGATGATATCTTGGCATCAGGCAAGGAGACCCCTCAATGGGATTAGAGCTGTGTTTTGTGGTCAAACCACCAGGCATTGCTGGCAGATTGGATGTAAAAAATAAAGCTAAGGGAGAAATAAGGGATGAGTCCAAGGATTTTGCCATGAGCAACAGTATAATTTACTGAGACAGAAATAACCAGGAGAGCAGGGTTCGGATCAGAAAAGAGTATTCGAAGGTCTCTTTGGGCTATATTAAGTTTGCAGTGATGATTAGACATGCAAATGGAGAGAAGGCAGTCTATGGTCCAGATGTTCTAGGGTCCTGGCTATCAAATGCTATGTAACAAATCATCCTCAAAATTCAGTGCCATAACTGTAATTTTTCTTTTCTTTTTTTTTAAAGATGTATTTATTTGACAGAGAGGGCACAAGTGGGCAGAGCGGCAGGCAGAGGGAGAAGGAGAAGCAGGCTCTTCACTGAGCAGGGAGCCCGATGCAGGGCTCGACCCCAGGAGCTGAGATCATGACCTGAGCTGAATGCAGCCACTTAACTGCCCAGGTACCCCTATAATTTTTCTTTACACTCATGGATTCTGTGAATCCAGGACAAGGATGGTTTATCTCTGTTCCACGAGATCAGAGACCTCAGATGGAGAGACTCAAACAGCTGGGCACGGCTTGCATAACGGGGGGCTGAAATCATGTGGAGGTTTCTTGACTCACATATCTGGCACCGAGCTTGACATGACTTGAGGCTGGGGCTTATTAGCTGGTACTGCTGATGGGAGAGCCCACACATGGCCTTCCCATGTGCCTTGGGCTTTCTCACTGCCTGATGGCCTTGGAGTAGTTGGGCTCTTTCATGGTGGCTGAGGGGTCCAAGAACAGTTGTTCTGGACATTTTTTTTTTTTAACATCTTAATTTTATTTTTTTCGGTGTGCTAAGATTCATTGTTTATGCACCACACCCAGCGCTCCATGCAATACGTGCCCCCCTTAATACCCACCACCAGGCTCACACATTCCCCCAAAACCCTCCCCTCCAAAACCCTCAGTTTGTTTCTTAGAGTCCACAGGCTCTCATGGTTCGTCTCCCCACCCGCCACCCCCGACTTATCCCAATTTATTTTTTTAAGTAGAAACTGCATGGCCTTTTGTGATCTATTGGTCAAAGCACTCATAGCTAGATTCAAAGAGAGGAGACAGAGATCCCCCCTTTCAACAGGAGGAGTGCCAGAAGAATCTGCTGCCATACCTCGGAGATGCCCAGGTGCCCTGCTCGAGGGTAAGGACCTAGAGGAAGAGCATGGGAGGGTGCTTGACTGCAAAGTGAATTTTAGAAACCAGTTTCATGAAAGACAGGGAGAGAAAAGCCAGACCACAACACCGTAAATAGGAAATAAAGAAGAAAATGTGCACGTTTCACTAGCAGATGCCTCAGAGCCATAACTTTCTCTTATCTGGACCCTGAAGGGAAACGAAACCTGGCAGTTAGAGCTGTCACCGCCACATGAAATGGGCCCAACTGGGAAGACACATGATCCAGTAACAGTTTGATTTTTTTCCTCCGCCACTTCTGATACCCTGTCCATGTCTCTTCCCTACCCCCTGGTGGTGGCTGGCGCACATCTCAGAATGTTTCCATCGTTGTGGAGTCTAAGAACAGTTTTATTTTCAGGTATCCCAAAACCCGGGACAGAATCTGTTTGAAACGTATATTGTTTGTGAAAATCCAGTCGTTTCACACAAAAAGCCGGCAGTGTGCTTCTTGTGTTCCCACAGATCTGGGAACCCTCAGCCTGCAGGGCTGCAAATGTCAGGAACCCACGAGCAATACCGCAGTGGCAAAGGTGCGCACCCTGGGTCCAGCAGCCCGGCCCCTCAGGCTCTGGCTGATCTTCAGCTCTGGGCCCCGCCCTGGGGGAAGGCACATAGCCTCTTCCTTCAGGGCCAGCCTCTTCATTCCCCTCCTCAGCTGCTCCTGTTGATGCTTCCTGCTTGACTGCTGACCCTTTTGTCAAGGCAGATAACCAATCGGGGGACCCAGCCGGGGCCTCCTCAGAGATCCTCCCCAGGGACGTGGGTGAGGCCGCATCAGACTGACAGCTGACAGACACCGTTCCACCCAGACACTTGCCCCTCACTGCATATGGACTTCGTCCCTTGTCATAAAGGCTGTCCCTTATATGGTTGTAGCCTCCCAACCCCCTGTGACACACACCTGGCCCCACTGCGGGCTCCGGTGTGGTGGCCACAGGTGACAGTGCAGGCTATGCCCCAGCTTCTGTCTCTCCTCAGCCTGATCCTACAGGCAGCTCTACCAGCCTTCCCACCAGCAGACTTTCCCCTCTCAGATTCCTAAGAACTCACCTCAGATTCACCCAAGAACCCTCTCTTAACTTGCCTCTGAGAGCGGCAGAGAGGGAACATACAAGGTTCTGCAGACTAGATGCACCCATCCAAGAGTGAGAAGTCAGCCTCCCCTTCCGGCAGACAATCCCATCTCTAGGTGAGGCGTTCTTGGTGCCCCTCCTCTTGACTTTAGGAATAGAAGCTTCCCGTCTGCTCCCCCAGCACTCTCTACTCCCATGAATTCACTTGAAAGAATCTTATCTCTCAATGAATCATAAACTTTCTCTTATCTAAGCTGGCAAATGGGGCGACCTTTAGTAAGTCCTGTGTGATGTGTCCATGCTGACGTCTCTCTAGTCCGTGGTCCTATTTGTCTCCTATGTCCTGAGTCTAGAGGCTTGAGCTGAAAGTCTAAGACAACAAAGTCCCATTACTGTCCTGTTATATTTTCTTTGATTTATCAGTGTTAGACCTTCTATTTAACACTATACAACAGAACTTTCTATAAGGATGGAAATGTTCTATGTCTGTGCAAAATGGCAGCCACTAGCCACATGTGGCTATCGAGAACTCGAAATGTGGCTTACGTAAAATGAAGAATTTTTAATATTGTTTTAAATAATTTAAGTTAAAATAGCCTCCTGTGGCTAGAAGACACTGTGTTGAATGGTACCATTCTATATAATAAGAAAACTAAAACTTACTACATGCTAGCTGTGTACTAACTGGTCTTCCAATAGCAACTTTTCCATACATGGTCTCATTTGATCCTACAACCGTACAAGATTGGTACTTTCTCCATTTCTGCTTACAACTTAAGCCAGGAATAATTCATAACTTGCTTCACCTCCTTTAGTTTTAACTCAAATGTCCTTTTCCTCAGATGGCGTTCCACTGTCACCCTAGTTAACACTTCCATCCCCTATCCTCCCACGCTTGTTTTTCTTGTGCCTTCTCTCATCATCAAATATACTAGATGCTTTATAATTTTGTTTCTTGACCATTTACCCTAACTAGAACATAAACTCAGTGAGGGCAGAGATTTTGGTCCCTCTCCTTCTCTAATGGATCCCGGGAACCAGAGCAGTGTTTAGTGGTTCCTCCTGGAGCTTAGTTTTGTTGAATGAATGGATGAGCAGCCTTCTGGACAAGCCAGGTCCTTCTTCATGAATGCCCTCTGTTCTGCTGAACCCTTGCATGGGTTTGTAAGTGAAGATAGTAGAAAGCCGTCCTCAGAGACCAAGGCTGGGGTCAACTGAACTGCTCCCCAAGTTCAAAAGAGAAGAATGTGTGTCTCTCAGACAACCAAGGAGCAGAAGGGAAGAGAGGAGCCAGTGGGATGGCATGAGGCTGAGACACAACATGAGTTTGGGCAGCGTATGAAAATTTCCCAGTGGAGGGGAAGGTGTTAAGACAAGGCATAGTGTTTTCTTTGCAGCCATTTGCATTACTGTTATATAAATACAATATTTCCCAAATTTTAATTAAAGCCAACTCTATTCATAAAAGTCTAGAGCTGTAGGCATATTAATTAATTGACTTTGGTGGAACTAAAGGAAGTCATTGAGTTTAATGGCTCCATCAACAAGGTATCAAACCCAGCACACAACTGATAGTTTGAACTAATTTGATGGAAGTAGGCATCTCAGACTGTGTTACTATGAAACTGACTCTAAGCCAGTCTTCCACTAATCCCCACACTCACACTCCAGAAATCCAGCTCCCTCTCCAATTTAAGGACAGCATTTAATAAATGTGTGTTGGAGAGTTGATTTGGATTTTCACAAAGGGTTAATGGAAGTTTGGGTCAATCTTACTTTGATCACAAGGGCCAGAAGACCCAATATAGAAGATACACAGATAAGAAACTATGTCTAGAAGAAATCAATTTCCCATGGTTCTATGGTGATTAAGTATCAAAGCCAGGCTTCAAAACTAGGTCTCTCTTAACTCCAGGTCTGTGCTCTTTCTATCCATCTCCACAGCACTTTGTGAAAGGGCCTGGATTTGTGCCCTGAGTCATTGCCTACATTTGTGCAATTCCTTTAGTCATTAAGTGCATGCTTCATCTTTACCCTATTCAAAGTATGTTTGCAGCTGTCTGCTCTCCCAGACCCTAGTGAACAGAAGGTCAATCTATTAAGTGCTGATATGAGCCAAATTCTCCTATCTTATCTTAGCAACTTGGTCTCCTTAATTTATATGCGCTCCACTCCTCATTCTTACAAATTCCACACCCCATCCTTGATTCCACCATAAGTTCCCCTCCCAGGTGTTATCTTATTTATCTGTCCAGCTGAAACAGAACTGTTTGAGCAGATACCCAAAGTTCTAGGATTAGTATGGAAGACTTTCAGGAAGATTAGATTTTCTACCACAGACCGCTCAAATGTCAGATGCAAAGCGCTATAAGTGAGGTCTTCTAAAAATGACATATGAAGCTCAAATGAGGTCTGAACAGGGCATTTAAAAGTATTTTATTCAGAAAAAAATTTATTTTAAAGGTACTGGTAGTGGTCCTGTTCATTAAGGTTATCATTTAAATCAAAGCAAGCAAACATAAGTATAGTTATTTTACAAAGGACAATTCTTGGTGATTAACGGTCCAAAGCAAAAAGACAGTAAGTTTCCAAAGTGGACCGAAGAGGTGTTACTTTATAAAGATTACGTTACAGTGGATATTTCCATATTTACTAGTGCTCTGGGTATTAACAGGATCTCCTTGCAAGAGATTAATATCACGTCAGAAACCTGCGTATCAAGATGGTATCTAGAAAATCATTTAGGTGTCGCCTCCTGAAAGAAGGAAATTGGCTCTTTGGGAAACAGCTGGCCTTCAGGACAGTGATTAAGTGTGAACCCAGAAGGGAGAAAGAGGACCATGTCTGCTGAAAAGACAACTATGTTTAAAGGAAAAAGGAATGTGCTGTGCTCAATTTTTTAAATCTTTTCCATTGTCTTTTCATTTATACTTCAAGAGCAGGATAGAAAACAGAGGTGAGGAGGGAGGAAAAAGAGGTGTTTGGGGTTAAGCACCAGGTCACATTTTGTTTGTAAACCTGAACCTAGGTCCCCACAGAGGCCGAACGGGAGGGCAGGAGGACAGATGGAGGGTCCCGGACGTCCGGTGGGTCTGGCTTCTCTGTCCGGGTATCTTGCTGCTTCTCTGCTTGTAAATTTTTCAAAATCCCCAGCCTCACTGCTTCCACATGATCCCCCCCACCCCAACCATGGTTCCCTTAACCTCCGATTTCTGATTTCTGGGAGGACATTGACCCTTAACCTCTTTAGGCATCCTAGGCATTCTAAAATCTAGGTGGTGACCTAGCTCGTTGATAATTTTGGGAAGAATAACTGTTTGCTCTTGGCTCGGCATGGTCATTCTTCTCAAAACTACAGTGGTTGCCATCCCCCCCTCCCCAACACACACACACACATCCATGCTGATGAGTGAGGAAGTCTGTGGGTGGTGCGCTTGCTAACAACAGGAGACGAACTGACCTGGCAAACTGGCCCCATCCTGGACTTCCTCTAGGCCCTCTAAGCTTTTCCTTCAGCTATTCTTGATCAGTACCCTGAGGTTTTATTTTGGGTTTCCATCCACTATCCCTTCATTTTATTTCTCTAATTTTTCATAATTCAGGAGGAGAATAAGGAATGATCCTCTGGAGGCCTGTGGGCAGCAGTATTAGAGACGTGGAGCCATCAACATCAGAATAGGATATGTGATCCAGAATCATGTGGACGGGTGCTGTAGCGTGGAGGCCAGGGAATTTTGAATTTGGTGACAGGTGGAGTCTCATATTGGCCAGTGGGTGTTCACAGTAGACCAGGTGGCCTGGGTGAGAGGTTTTAGACCATTCTGTGAGCATTTTGGATCTGGAGGGTCATGGAGCTCCTGGTGCTTTACTCACCAAATGGGACTTTCTGTGGAGTCTGAACAGCCCTCCTTGGGCCTTTGAAAAGGCTGAGTAAGCCTTTAAGCAAAAGGCATGAAGACCTCAGTAAAGGAGTGTGTCGCCCGTCATAGAAAGTGTCATTCCTTCAGGGACTCAGAAGTTTACGGGCCCAATGCCCAGAGTCTAAAGTGACTCAGAGTTAATAATGAGACACACAAGATCACCACAGCATTTGTACCACCTGTTTTTTTTTTTTTTTTTTAAAGATTTTATTTGACAGACAGAGATCACAGGTGGACAGAGAGGCAGGCAGAGAGAGAGAGGAGGAAACAGACTCCCTGTGGAGCAGAGAGCCCAACGTGGGACTCGATCCCAGGACCCTGAGATCATGACCTGAGCTGAAAGCAGAGGCTTAACCCACTGAGCCACCCAGGTGCCCCTGTACCATCTGTTTTGAAAGTCGGCCAATCTCCAGCCACTAGAGCAGTTATCCCAGGCAAAGTTCTACTCCCAGAACACAGTGCATAGCATGCCCAAAAGCTATGGTCCACACTCAGAGGTTTCTGAGATATGGAAAGCAGATGGAGAGATTCCTTGTATCAGTTTCCCCCCAATGCTGGTCTGTCAATGCCCACTTTCTAAAATCTACTACCTGCGAACTCAAATTCAATTGGAAGGAATATTCCCAATAAGGCGCCCTTTGGTGGACTGCAGGAGCCTTAGAAAGTGAGTGCAATGTGGCATCGGTTAAATCAAGCTGGAAGCAGCAGGCCTGTGGATGTCCGAATACCAACAGCAGGCCCTCAGCCCAGCACGCAACCTCCAGGCACCACTGCTGCAGTTTCCAGGCCGGAAAGCACTCTACGCCAGGCTTTTAGGCAAACCTGGGAAGAACATGTGCTTCTTCCAGCTGTTTCAAGGCAGCTAGAGTCCAATGCAGCAGAGAGTGCTAGCAAGGTTCTAGCTTTGACCAGCAGTGCCAGGCCAGTGTCACCAGCACTACATCCACTGCCCCAAGTGACATTTTGTGTTCAGGCCCAAGGAAGGAATGGTGGAGGGACTAGTGTTGGGTGCACGTGGCTTGTCTACAGTTGGCACTGCAGAGCTTAAGTCCACATAAAGAAGAAACTATCCCTCGGAGGCAGCTTTCTCAGGCCTAATTCCAGAGTTTGCTTTCAGCAAATTCACTGGGCAAAGCGGCTATAAAGCTGTCTTACAACCCGGCCTCCATCAGCAATGTGGACTTCACCTACCATCTTTTTATTTTTCAAATGGTCCAGACCATGCTCTAGACTGCCAATAGCTCTGAGCAGCTGCTCAAAGCTTGATTACAAGGTCTGATTAGAAGTTGAATGGAGGGGCACCTGGGTGGCTTGGTGGATTAAGCCGCTGCCTTCAGCTCAGGTCATGATCTCAGGATCCTGGGATCGAGTCCCGCATCAGGCTCCCAGCTCAGCAGGGTGCCTGCTTCCCTCTCTTTCTCTCTCTGCCTGCCTCTCCGTCTACTTGTGATCTCTCTCTGTCAAATAAATAAATAAAATCTTTAAAAAAAAAAAAAAAAAAGAAGTTGAATGGAACCTAGTAGAGGTGACTCAGCAGATAAATCTTTAAAAATTAAGAGGATCGGGCTCCTGGGTGCCTTGGTTGATTAAGCAAATGACTTTTGCTCTCAGCTCAGGTCTTGAGCTCAGGGTCATGAGTTCAAGCCCCACACTGGGATCCATGCTGGGCATGAAGCCTACTTAATAGGTGATAGATAGATAGATAGATAGATACATAGATAGATGGATGATAGATAAAATTAAGGACTAATATAGTACCCCCTTAAAAGCCCTAACAACCCTTTAAAAAACCCTACAACTCTATCTGAAGATGGAGATTAAGTAAATCAGTAATCAGGCTAAAATCTGTGTTTCCTTAACTATCTGAGTGCTGGGAATATTTTTTTTCAAGCATAAAAAACAATGAAAGATTATCTCATACAAATTCTGTAAGTCATACTGATTTGGACCAAAAGCATAAAATTAGTAAATTCACACGGAAGGTGAGAAAATGGAAATGGAATGTACAACTGTATTCAATTAGAGGCAATTTTAGATAATTTTATTATCTGTCAATTTATCAACCAATATCTAACATTTATGGTTTTGCTACATTTGGGTAAGCACACTGAGGAAGAATGTAAATTAAATACTGTAAAAGTTGTCTTTTAATGAATCATGACCTTAACAGGATATGGATATATAAATTTAATGGTTTTATTGCATTATTAGAAAATTATATTGTGAAAGATACAAAAAAATCAATAGATGTTATTATTTCCGTTTATTTCACCATCAGAATGCCAACTTTTACCATTATGGCTTTAAATTTTCAAACTGCCCAATAGATCTCAAAGAATAGTTTATTACATGCCTAATAAAACACTTAAAATATTTACAGATTCAAAATAGATGTTTCAAAACTGAAAAAAGTTCACCTGAGAATTCATTATAGCATTGCCATTTGTTTGATTTTTTTCCCCAAGTTGTTAATGTGGCTAAGTGTCCACATGCAACCTGTATCGTCTACTGCATCAAATATATTTAACTCCTTATTTAAAACTGGTTAAGCATTAAGCTACAGTAAATTATGTTATTAAATTTACAGATGGAGAACCAAGATTTAATTTATAACCGTATTTGATCTGGATGTAACAATTTAACAGATTATTTGCTATAGCTGTAGAATTCAAACAATGAAAGCAATTTTAAGGTAATGTTACTTTACTGAGCCAGACATAACTGTCTTGAAAATCATCAAGCACTGAGAAGGCCAATTAATAAAATAAGGAACAATGATCACGTAAATATGCCATATACAAACTGAAAACAATCTTTCCGAAATTCTGCATGAAGGAAAAGATATACACTGTATATACATAATCCTGTCATTTGTCCTCTTCGGCAGCCTTTAAAAAAAAAAATCAAAACAAACTTTCTTAGAAAAAACTTCTTTAGAAGTTAATGTTAAAATAGGCATAAATGTGTAATGCTATGCAATATATAGAAAACTTCCCCACCTTATGGCCGAAAAACAAAGATAAAATCTTTTTCTCTCTCTGTCCCTCTGTATTACAATTTGAAAATCATGTAGGTATGAGGTAGTGTAGTTACTTGTATTACATGCTGGTTATTAAAAGTAATGCTATGTTTTACAAAATATTACAGTTGGCCAATAATCAGAATATCATGAAAATAAACCCCTAATGCTGAACTGTTTATATGCAGAGAGAAATTTAAACCAAGTGTCTTAAAAATCATATTTAAATTCTGGAGACAACTGGGTTGTACCATAAAATATTAAGTAACCTTTCAAAGCAGTTATTTACAGTAGCAGTTAAAGCAAAAGGTTATGTGACATTTGCACATACACAAACTGATATGACAAACAGCTGAGTGTACACTGAGGTAGGAAATCAAGGATTCCACTGGTTTGTATAAGATTTTACATTTTGTAAACCAGAAAAGTTTTTATATTATTTTATATTTTGAAGGTAAAATTTAAAATTACAAGTATCAAAGAAATAGCTACATGGGGATATAATATAGATAGGGTATACACACACACGTCTTTGTAGCATGGGATGCATTATCATAGAATTACTCTCCCTGACAAGTTCTTAAGGGTACTTATAAAAGCCTCTAGAAAATAAGCAAGCCCAACTAGTTTTCTCTTACAACTAAGTCAGTAACAGAGATAACAGACAACCACTGAAAATATACTAGCAGTATCTCCCCAACCACCCACCTCCCCACTGAAAAGGATAAACATTTGACAAAATTACTCGGAAGTAGTAAGTCTGGTCCCCATAAGCTGTCAGGACAAAGGTCTACTTGCTTCAGACTCCCTCCTGCAGGATGGATGCTCGTCTCCTGGGTCAGCTACCCAGGTCCTTCACTAGACTCAGAATGCAAGCGTTTATTAAAGCCTCTCGGGTATCTGATCCCGGGGAAATTCAGTACTTTCCAGCCCAACACGGTCAGTTATTCCTGTGTACCCTTTAAAACTCCGCTCTGCAAATGCTTCTGCCTACGTGAATATATGCAATTTTTAGAAAAAGTTGTTGAGAAGGTTCATAATCTATAGGTCTCTCTGCCTCTCAAGCCTGTAACATCAGAACGGCCAAGAACCACTGGAAAATGTTACGGGGTACGTGCTGAGAGTATACAAACTTTATTTTCAAACAGGACAAAATGAACGCAAGGACCGATTACAAAATGCCCAAGTCAAAACGATCGGTGTGCCCTTACATACCAGATTTGGGGAAGATTACATCTGGTTCCCAAATTCAAACCCACAATGGAACAAGACTGAGTTTCATCCTATTTCACAAACCTTTGTTTGCAGATACATTTGTATCTACAATAGCGCTTTATACAAGCAAACCACAGGACTTCAGAAACCGGAGGAAGAACAAACTGCTGCTCCAACCAATGTCAGCAGTCGTCCCTCCCCGCGGTGGAAAGACGCATGGGTGACCTCTGCTGGGAAGACCAACAGCCTTGGATTCTGGAAAGCTCTCCGGGAGTCTAGGGAGGCTACAACAACGCTGCCAACGCATCCTTCACGCCACTGCATCCCAAGTCCTATTTCTTCGAAAAGGAGAACGTCAGGATGTCCGTCACGGACCTACATGTGGTAGAGACTGCAGAGAAGAAGAAAGGAGGGAGCACAACACCTCTCCTGTTGACACGGCCAGAATTTCTGAGGCTGACACTGAGGGAGAGCAGGAGCCTCTGCCTCAGGCCACCCACATGCTGCGGTCTCCTACCTACTCCAGGGGGTCAGCAGTCGCGGTGTAGGCCGACCAATCCCTGGCTTCAGTGGGAGAAGAGCAGAGCTCCAGGATTCAGGAAAGACAGTGTCGTTCTCACACTGCGATTCTACTTGAGTTTTTCTCAGTTAGTTGACTTCGAGGCAGAACTGAGCTCCACCAGCATGACTCGGGGAGGCATCTTCTGTTAAACCCAGTGTAGTGCAGAAAAGTCAGATTACAACACTTTTGTGGGCTCCTTCTTCAGTAGGAACCCTGCAGACGTTTCAGGCTGTAAGACTGTTGACTGATACGCTGCTTTCATTCTCAAATTGATTTTGCGTGCTGGGAAGTTACTACTCACAGTTATTATTCTTAATAACATGAGCTTTTAAAGCCTTACTGCTTTTTCACAAGTGGTTTTTCAGGATCCAGGGGGCATGTAATTTCTGCATCTCATGGAAATCAGAGAAAAATCAGGATTGACTGCAGAGGAATTCTCTTAACAGCAAACTACCAGGGGCAAAAAACAATATCATTAAGAGACAGAAGCTGTATTATGCATTTAAGACAACGAAACTGCAGTAGAAAATGAGTGGTGTGAAGGACGTGAATGCAAGTTTACTCATCAGTAGTACATTTATCCGTCATCTGCTGGCAGAAATCAGAGATGCCTCCCCCAGGCTGGCACGGTTCTCCGAGCCCGGCCTGCTCAGGCGCAGTGCTGGCGGCGGCCCGGGGCTCCTGGCCGGGCGCACAGCCCGCCGACCCGCCGCTCTGTGCACTGGGATGGCAAGCGCTTGGTTCGCAGGCGGGTGGCCCTGCCGGGGGCCCCTCGGGTAAACTCAAAAGGGACGGTAACACACATTCACCATCGGGAGTACTTTTTTCCTTTTCAGAAATTAAAAGTGAGAGCGGGCAATCTGAAGCTGAGTACTTCGCAAGTATCTGGATCTGTTCTTGACTTAGCGCTGCTTCCTTACAGACCTGCTGGCACAGTCCAGTGAGGTTCTGCTTCGTCTCGCCCAGCGTGGACAAAATGTGATCTCTCTCTTTCAACAAGCTCTCCTTTTCGTTTTGCTGGGAGGGGGAAGGAGAAGACAATGACTCGTGTTTAGTAGTTCAATCAACATTTCTAAGGTAACCAAACATTTCGTATCTACTGCTGTCTTCTCGTTAAATAAGATCACATAGAATTTTTACTTTCAACTCAATCCAAAAATCTACTAAGTACCTCAGAGGCCCACGATCCCTCATCCAAAATTCTGAGGCCCAGATGTATCACAGGATTCAGAATATTTCAGATTTTAGGAAGACAACGTGGATGCACACATAATCCCTCTAGCAGGGTCTGGGGCAGTACCCCCACTGTCAAACATCTTCACATTTCTAAATAAAACACATTAAAATATAAAATTATGCACAACGTGGGAGAAAGAAGGACACAGCCCGATGTCGGCCTACATCAGTTTTTTCTGATCAAATACTTTATGACAAACTTGCCAGGTCTTCAGAGCTTTCTGGATTTGCAGATTGTAAACAAATGTGGGCCTGACATTTGAGACGGAATATAACCAAAAGTACAAGTACAGTCATCATAACTACTGCAACTCAAATCATGGAGCATTTAGTTCATGCCAGATATTGTGCTCAATGCTTTCAGATATGCAATCTCAACTGTCATTCATGCAATGACTCTGTTGATTTAAGTACTAGTGAACCCATTTCATGGATGGGACACTGAGTTTAATGTGCTCAGAGTGAGAAAGCTAGTGAGTGAATTACTTAAATGTGAGGAGTTTGGGGAGGAATTTTATGCTTTTTAATTACTATTTTTGGTGCTGTTATTATTACTAATTTTTTTTTTTATCCCTACAGGAACGATCCAACCACAGAATGTTTCAAAAGTTTTCCTGGTTCCTGCCTTCCTGTCCACCATCACTTGCTGATGCTGTCTCTTTCCAACAAGGTCCCACCTTGTCCTTCCTATTCTACCAACCACTGAATTGCTTCTTACCTGTATGAGCTAGGAAACCAAATAATCTTTAATCTTATAAATTAAGAGTAAATAAATGTTGATAGGTCAAAGGTTTCTCCTATGCAACTTAATGACACTCTCTTGGCTTTCTGCTCACTGGCAGGACCTGGAGAGCAGAGGTTGGAAGCTAACATCAGACCATTTATTTCAGAGTGATAATCAACAATGACCATCCTTTAAATGGATTCTATTCTGGAACAAAAACAGCTAAAAGGGTAAAAAGAAATTTACTTTATATAAAAGTGCTGCTACGGTTTTACGTAAAAGTTTTTCTTAAAAAATTATACACGAATCTAATTATTGATAGTTTTTAAATATTTCAAGGCCATCTAATGTTTTGAATATAAAGTACTAAACTGTATTTTTTAAATTTATTTTATTTACTTATTAGAGAGAGAGCACAAGTAGAGGTAGAGGGAGAGAGACAAGCCGACTCCCCACTAAGCAGAGAGCCTGACATGGTGCTGGATCCCAAGACCCTGTTATCATGACCTGAGCCAAAGTCAGGTGCTTAACCAACTGAGCCACCCACCACCCCAAAGTACTCAATTTAATATCACCAAGTATTCTCCAGTTTGTTCATATTTTTATAGAATTGTTCTGTTTTGAAAAGACACGTACAGGTCAAGAATATATATATATTTTTAAATATAAATGAATAAATAAATAAAACCAAAATCAGTGTTTGACAGTATATTTTTGGTTACAGAAAGTTTGTCAGTTGTAGGCTTCTGATAAAATGAATCCACAGGTACCGAGAGGGCAAGAACAGAGCCTACCACTCTACCTACCCAAGAAGGAATATATTTAATGTGATCAGTACCCACTTCCTTTTATGGTCTCCTAAAAGCCAAACCAAATGAGGATGGAAACAAAGCTTCTAGAGGAAAATAAGAAGTATTTTTCCTGAGTCACAATACTCAGCCATGGACTCCTCTATCGAAGTTGAATGAGTCTCCGCTCTAAACAGAAACAGATGAAATGTTTCTCGTTTGTTTGTTTTTTTTTTAAAGATTTTATTTATCGGAGAGAGATTACAAGCAGGGAGAGTGGCAGGCAGAGAGAGAGAGGGAGAACCAGACCCCCTACCAAGCAGGAAGCCTGATGTGGGGCTCAATCCCAGGACCCTGGGATCACAACCTGAGCTAAAGGCGGATGTTTAACTGACTGAGCCACCCAGGATGAAGTGTTAACTGCTGATTGGTCTTTTAAATTAAACATGGCTAAGCAAAATCATGAGTTCTAAGCTTTCTCCCAGAAATCAGAACAGCTACTTTAAACCTACAGATACTAGAAAGATGACAAATACTTTATAACTCCTATTATCTTCAGATAAACACTGATATGACCTTAAATATTCTCCCTACTCCTACCCCACTAAATAATGGGTGACATGATGACACTCTTTGTGTGTCCCATACGGAATGACTTGCTTACAACTAAAACCAACAGGTACAACCCTGGAACTCTACCATGATTAAATGCTCCCAGATTTTCCCCTGCACTTAAACTCCCACACAGGTAAGTTTCCAGGCAGTTAGCTGATTTTTCCATTTCATTCTAATTCTAAAACACAAATTTACTTTGGTAACATTCATTAAATGAAAATAATTCAACTTAATTGCATCATGGTATCTTATTAAAGCTACCTCCCAAACATGTTCTACCAGCATCTATATTTTTTACCTACTCTACCCATTTCTACAATATATTTTAATTCTCCTATATACACCTATATTTCTATTTGTACAATACACCTATTTCTATAATATATTTTACCTATTTATACCATATATTTTAATTTTTCTACCTACTTCCACTATATATGTTTATTTTTCTACCTATTTATATATTTTAATTTTCCTGTAATACAATCATATAAAGCACAAGTCTGAGGTACTGTGGCTTTAAACGCAGATCTATAAGAAAAATAAAACTGGCATCCTGGTGCCATTCTGCATTTTATCACAACAAATTTACATTCAAATCCACATTTTCAATAGCTAGTATGCAATATTCACTCAAACACAGGAAGTTTAAAAAATGTATTTTAAATATAACTCATCCAATAAAGATAAGGGATAAAAGACTTTGGCACCAAAAAGGACTAGCTGACCGTGACAATTTTTTAGGTTAAAGAGTACTCACTACTAGGCAATGGTGATTAATGGTTCCTTATGATGTAAAGCCTCTACATAAACAGGAGAAATATACAAGTGGCCCTTAAAAGTATAAATACAAATGCTCAATTTCACTTATAAGAGAACAAAAATAAAAGCCACCATGCGATACCAATTCTCATGATCAGAATGAAAAAAACCCAAAGCTGAGGAAAAACTCCTTGCTGAGGCTGTGGGCAGACAGATACACAGATGCAGCTAGCTGGTGGGAAGGCAAAATACTACAACCGCTACTGAGCAGAATTTATTCATATCTAACAAAATTACATATGTATTTACCCTTGATCCAACAATCCTACTTCTAGGAATCTATCCCTAAGGACACATCTCCTTAAACACACACACACACACACACACACACACACACAAATGTACAAAGTTATTCATTGCAGTGTCCCAAATGTCCACCAATAAGAAACTGGTATGGACACTATGCTACAGTCACAGCTGAATATATGGAGCTGTAAAAGGAATGACAACCTCGGGGCACCTGGGGGCTCAGTCAGTTGGGTGTGTGACCTTTGACTTCAGGTCAGGTCATGATCTCAGGGTCATGGGATCAAGCCCCACAGCTGGCTCTAAGCTCAGTACAGAGTCTGCTTGAGATTCTCTCTCTCTCTCCCCCTCTTTATATATTTGAAAATTACACAAAAACTGTGAAGAGCAAATCATGTAATAAATACAAACAGAAACAAATTAATTTTATCATATATCAAATTGCTAGCACAGACAAAAAATTACTTCAATTTCAATAGTATGGAATATATTTAAGGACAAAAAAGGGCAAACAAATCTTAAATTTTACTCCATCTGCTTATTGTTAATAGTAATACTGATGCTGTAATTTTGTGACTATTACATATAATATATAATTATATATTTTAACATATAATTATAACTAATATAGTTATGATACATTTACTATTTGCTTTATACTAACACATATAATTATATTTACTATTACTTTAACAAAATCTTTCCTGTTTGCTTTATACTTATATATATGTAGTCATATATTATAAATATATTTGAATAAAGCAAAGAGAAAACATATTAATATAACCGGGAGCCAAGATTTTCCCTGTAATGGAAAGAGACAAAAGACAAACATAGAAGCAAAGAGAAAAGCTCTATACTACGAAATTTTTACTGAAAATATCTACATGAACTTGTGATTTCTATTATATTTTTTACTTTTATTTATCAAAGCATGATAAACATACTGAATGTACACATGATTTTACACACAAACATACACACACACACATTTCCCAGATCAACACACTCCAGCAAAAAGCATGCTTTCTTAAGTTTAATACCTGCTAAAAGGAATCAGGGAATTTTGAAGAAATTATTCCAAATCTTGGGACACAAGAAATCTAAGGTGAGCCTGTGACATATTACTCCAGGGGGCACAGAACCACTAATGGGGTCATGTCAAAAGGACATAGCAGCTGGCTTGGGGCAGGGGGCTCTCTTTGGCCAAGTTTGGGAAAATATCAACATCAAAAAGGCTAATGACCACTATGGATTGTAAGAAATTAAATTAGGAAAAAATTAATCCCTGAGTCCATAGTGATACTAAAAGAGTGTGGTAGGAGGAGGGAAAACAGGAGGAAAGAAAAGTTATTTTTAAAAGAGGAATACCAGAACGCCTGGGTGGCTCAGTCAGTTAAGCATCTACCTTTGGCTCAGGTCATGATCCCAGAGTCCTGGGATCGAGCCCCACATCAGACTCTGCTCAGCGGGGAGCCTGCTTCTCCCTCTCCCTCTCCCTCCGTGCTCTAACTCTATAAAATAAATGAGTAAAAATCTTTTCAAAAAATTAAAAATAAAAATAAATAAGAGGAATACCAAAAAATAAATAAATAAGTAAAAAGAAAAGAGGAGTATCAATTAAGCATGAGTGTAAGTGGAACAAAGGACAGAACTGGAAAAGTCACTATTTTGCAACATCCATGGTAAAGGTCACCAACATATACTAGAAAACAAAAAATGTAGGAGTAGTGGGGAACAGGATGCTCCTAAACGGCCTAAGTAATACCTCACAGATTACTGAACAATTACAGAGGAAAAAACATAACCTGGAAAATCCCCACCTATGCAAGTGGGCCACCCTGCCAGCACGTGCCCCACCACACAACACAACAGAAAGGACACAACACAAATTCACATTTCACTTCACTTCAACATCGTAAACTTTCGCAGTTTATGTGAAAATGGAAGAATGAGCTAAAACTAATTGTTAAAAACAATCAATTTTTTTTTTTAAGATTTTATTTATTTGACAGAGAGAGATCACAAGTCGGCAGAGAGGCAGGCAGAGAGAGAGAGGGGAAGCAGGCTCCCTGCTGAACAGAAAGCCCGATGCAGGGCTTGATCCCAGGACCCTGAGATCATGACCTGAGCTGAAGGCAGAGGCTTAAACCACTGAGCCACCCAGGCACCCCAAAACAATCAATTATTAAAAGTGGGACATTTTAGGAAATTTGGCTGGGACTCCTCAAAAAGTTACTTTTAAAAGTGATTTTAAAAGGGGGATGGGGAGCGCTCTAGATTTAGAGACTAAAAGGCATAACCAGATGTGTTCTGTGATGACTGGACCCTAGTTTGGGGAAAAAAGTGTATATATGAAATATATCTGGGGAACAATGTGCGTAATCTGAATAGGGAGTAAATATAATATTGAGGATTTATTTTTTCTCAGGTGGGATAAAAATACTGGTAAAGATATGTAAGAATGTCTATTTTTTAGGAGATACATGTGTTAGCATTTAGGGGTGAAATGTCATAATGTGGTGGCTTTTAAATGATTCAGAAAATAAAAGAAGAGCAACAGAGACCAAGAGAGAAAAGACAGTGAGACCAAGATCAACTGTGCTTAGAAAGAGACCAAAACGGACTGACAGGGAGAGACACAGACAGACAGACAGACCAGCCTAACCAGAGCAGGGACATACATCTGCCCAGAAAGACCAACACAGAAGCAAATGTGACAAAATGTCAGTAACTGTTGAATTGACATGAGGATGCTTATTACACTATTCATTTCACTTTCCTGAAAGCTTGAAATTTTCAGAAGGCAAGGGAGGAAGACGAAATCTAAAGAAAACATGAGAACACATAAACCTGGCTCCCTCTGAGAGTACACGCATTTTATTGGCAAGGACTACCTCTCGTTTATCTTTGATTTCCTGGTACCCAGCACAACATTTAATATGCTTGGCAGATGCTCAGAGAAAGAAAAGAGAACTACTTTTATTTAAAAATACTACAAGATTTGTTGAGCCCTGGACATGTGCTGAGTAATACAAAAATCTTCCCATCCCTAATGGCAAGTGATCTTTGCACCGATCCTGCGGGAGATGCTATCCTTTTCCCCATATCACCAATGAGGGAAGGTTGGTATTAGAGGTAAAATAATATCCCCAGGCCACAAAGCTACCAAAGTTGTCAGACAAAATTTCCAGCCATTTGACTCCATAGCCTCCATCTGAACTCTGTGTCCCAGTGCAACAGGCTCTCAAATTTAAATGGGCATAAAGATTTTCCCTGGAAACACTTATAAAATACATACTTCTGGGCCCCTCTCACAGCTCTGGGGTGGGATTAAGGAACATGCATTTTATTTTCCTATTCATCTTTTTTTTAGGAAAGTGCATTTTTGAAAGGACATCCCCAGATAACTCTGATGCCAATGGTCCACAAACCACATTTCAAGGTGTGCTGCTCAAAGGTATCACAGAACGGCAATGGGCAAATCCAGAAGGGCCCAGTGGGTGAGTCTGGAGAGGGCAGTGTGCATGTGGGTAGAGCAGCCAGTAGCATGTAGTTTATTATTAATCTGTGCTAAAACAGGTTTATTTTTAATAAAATAACGTAATCTTCCCCATAAGATGCAAACATTAAGGACAGATGAGGTCTCTGTACTCCTATACCATCACAATGGACAACGGCAATGAAACAAAATGATGTCTTAATTCAAGTGCTTTTCTGAAGATTCTGATTCTGATATCAATCAATATTTGATGCCATCTAAGAGAAACACACTTTGATATCTTTTTTTTTTTAAATCTAAATTCCTTGGGGTGCCTAAGTGGCTCAGTGGTTTAGCCTCTGCCTTCAGCTCAGGTCAAGATCTCAGGGTCCTGGGATGGAGTCCCCCATCGGGCTCTTTGCTCGGTGGGAAGCCTGCTTCCCCCTCTCTCTCTACCTGCCTCTTTGCCTACTTGTGATTTCTCTTTCTCTCTCTCAAATAACTAACTAACTAACTAACTAAATAAATAAATAAATAAATGCTGAGTTCCTTTGGGTGCCTGGGTGGCTCAGTGGGTTAAAGCCTCTGCCTTCAGCTCAGGTCATGATCCCAGGGTCTTGGGATCTAGCCCAGCATCGCATAGAGCTCTCTGCTCTGCAGGGAGCCTGCTTCCCCCTCTCTCTCTCTGCCTGCCTCTCTGCCTACTTGTGATCTCTGTCAAATAAATAAATAAAATCTTTAAAAAAAAAAAAAGCTAAGTTCCTTTGATTTCAGGGTTACCTTTCCTTGAGGCCAAAATGGTATAGAAACTTATTATTTGCTAACTTTGGAATTAGTGTTCCAGAAAAAAAAAGAAACATGGACCTTGTAAAGAATCCTATAAAGATAAGAGCTTTGTAAGCCAAATATATAAACAGAAGTTGAATGATTCTTGAACTTTGTATATTGGTTTAAAAAAAAAAAAAAGCCATGTTATTGGTTGGTTTGTAGATTATACATATTCAAAATCCTTATTGTGAATGCAATGCCAAATCAACACCTAACCTCTAATACACTATCAAATTTTAAATAAATGTTAGAGTTACATAAATACACATCTTTCTTTTTCTTCAAGGGTTCCAGTTAGATTCTGACAGGACTTCTTGTTGAGAAATACAGCTCATTAATTTACTGAATTCGAACTAACATCACCCTTTCGCTTCCCCAGCACACTCAGACTATTAGAGTGTTTTTTATACATGATCATTATTCTGTGGACCCATCCTGAGGACTTTTTAGAATCACTGTTCTTACTGTAACTGAAACACTTCTTAAATGTGTTGATCCATCCAGTCTATTAAGCTATGACTCTTAGGACAAACCACAGAAAATTTATAGCCAAAAGCCGAAGACTGAAGCTTACTGAAATATGGGACCCTTCACATGAATATTACCAGACCAGTTACTGGGCATTTATTTATATGTTAACCTAATCAGTTAGTGGCTATAGTAACATGGCTGTTTAGTTACAAAACAAGTATTTTCCCTTAAATAGGTTTGCTAAAATACCACCCAGACTATAAATACTGGGAAATACTGCTTGTCTACTGGCCATATTTCCGAAGAGTATCATTTAAAAACAAACGAACAGATCTGTCACGGTCCCCCACATTCTCAGCTCTCCATACTAGTAAACACAAACTTGCGGTAGAAGTGTGGCTGTTAACTACTATAGACCCAGCTCTCTTTACCAAAAACCAAGACCCATAACATCACCCAATAACCAGGGTCTAAATTCTAAGTAAACTTCTTAATGTAATAAAATATCTTAAGGCTCAAATTATTTTACTTCTAGGAAAAGGGCCAGCTTTCTTAGTCCTATAAGCTAATAAGTAACACACTTTCTGCCTATTTTCACCAGAGAGAGAGATCTGTGGCAAGATTGAACTTTACAAGTGCCCCTTACCCTTTGCAACTGGAGTGTGCCTGGATAAATTACTAGAACCGTGAGCAGCATGAAGGACTGGGCAGAGTTTAAGGAAGCTAAAGCACAAGGCAAGTCACTCTGCTCAAAAAAAAAAAAGCTAGCATGTCTTCTCTGGTGATACTGGGGAGAAGAACGAAACTGGGCTGAGCTCAGACCAGTGCACACCTGGGTGAGCAGATCCCTGGCAGACTATCTACTCTGCCTGTCCAAGGGGGGCTCTCAGCAGCCACGTCGCAGCTATCTGTTCCTGCTCTCTTATCACAGAAGAGGACACCTGAGCTGAAATAAGCCAATTAGATGCTCACCTCCTTGGGAATTTAGAACTAAAACTGTCATCTCCATGTGCACTAGACCCTGGAGGAGAGTGAACTATACGGAAGTCACACTGCAACCATTCATCCCATGTGCACTTAGTGGCACAGAGAGCCACCCATGGAGTGCCACGTGAGCAGGTGCAGAGAGATAAGCTGAAAGAGAAGACCGGGTTCCTGGCACTTTTCCACTTGCTCGTTCTATGCTACTTACAAGGCCTGCTCCATTCTTTGGTCTCTATATGAGACACGCCTCTATCCTTACAACAAATGCATTCATTAAGTCATTCATTCATGCTTCAGATGGTTTGTTTCTTACAGCCAGTATCCAAATTACTGTAACAGGTAAACAGGTGCTGACCACAATGTATGAGTAAGTTTTAATTTTTCTTCTCTTCTGAAGGTATATAAAGGCACAGACTGGTTTTTATTTTGTTTTGTTTTCTGTGATGAGGGCAAAGATGGATTCAATGGAGGAAATCACAACATTATCATAATAATCAGGTACAGCATAAAATAAGGATGCATCTCCTGGACAGATTGTTTCTTTTTACTAAAATGTTGCTGCACTATTGTTATTCATAGCCAGAATGTTTGTGCTTGAAGACTTGCTACAATCACAATTTTAAACTTTCACCAATAATTAACAAAGACTCAAAACCAAATATTCGAAGAATGTTTTTACCACTTCTAGGGGCCGGTTCCCTGCTTTCTACGCCACAGTTACTTTCTTTCCTGCAACGCTTCCTTCCGTCAACCATTAGAACAGAGAAACTTGGGTGCAAACGAATCCATTTTTCAATTAATTTATTTTGATGGTGGAGTAAATAACAAGATTCAGTAAAGTAAGCGTTCTTCTACTTAGAGTCTCATTAGATCTTAAAATTTCTATCCATACCAGCCTATGAGTTTTTTCCCTTAGATGAAAGATCCAAGTTGTTTTATTTGTTCTGATAGCAACCAAAACAAGTTATTCATGTTTACAGTTCATTTAAATGAACAACAACTAGAACATTAGCTTTTATAGACACCAAACACCGCACAAAGAGATTAAAGTGTTTCATCATTTCTTTAATCTTTACCCAGACACTAAAAATTAGGAAGACTGTGGGGCACCTAGGTGGCTCAGCTGGTTAATCATCTGCTTTCGGCTCAGGTCATGATCCCAGGGTTCTGGGATCAAGCCCCACATCACTGAGCTTCCTGCTTGGTGGGGCGCCTTCTTTTCCCTCTGCCTCTGTGGGCAGCCCCCCTCATGTTATCTTGTGCTCATGCATGCACTCTCTCTCTCAAATAAATAAATAAAATCTTTTAAAAAATAATTAAGCAGTCAGTAAAATTACCCTTAATTTGTATATCATTAAAAACCCACCCAGAAATAGTTCTCAATTTACATATTATAGCATAACACCCTAAAAAGGTAGAATACTCACATAAGTAAAACAGTCTATGAAAACTCTCATTTTCTCATTTCTTAAACTTTCTGAAAATGTCATATAATTTATTTTCTTAAAATGGTAATTGGTAAATTTTAAAATTAACGTATAACTGAGCATTATAGCTGACTTGGGAATTGAAACAGCGATTTCCTCTATAAAAAAGAATGAATGAATGAATTTGGTAGAATTTAAGCAGCAAGAAACTTGTATCCTTACCAGCTTCTCAATTTCTGATTCAAGATTCTGTATGCAGTCAAGTTTCCTCTTGCGACAGCGCTGTGCAGCAATTCTGTTTTTACTTCTTCTTCGAATATCATGGATACATTCCAGTTGTTCTGGAGTCAGCTTGTGCATTTTCAACAAGGATTGAAAATCATTTCGAGAGAGTGAAATTATTCGTTGTGCATTAAATGGCAGTTTTACCTAGAATGTAAAATAAACATGAGTAATTGTTGCCACACTATGGAGTTACACTTAAATCTAGGAAGAGGAAGATACACATCTATATTTTCCAGGGAATTTTATTTAAACTTAAAAAAAAATAGACTTCTATTCCCAATTTCTATATAATCCCTTATTAAAAATGACTGATAATTTGATATTTCTAGATTATTTAAGAGCATTCAGAAAACAAGAAAATTGAGAAGCATATTTTTTTAGCAAATAAAAATATTAACACAAATATTCATGTATTTAAAATAAAGAGAATGTAAGTTCTTTTACTAGGGTATTTTAATAACACAAAAATATCTTTAAACTTCTTTTTAAAGCGTTTTTAATGTGTTTAACCAAACAAAAAAAAAATCTATTTTATACTTTGACTTATATTACTGGGTAGCACTGATTGAACACTGGTATAATTACACTAGTAATTTCTAAGGCATTTCAGAAAATTAAGTTTTCTGTCAAGAGAATAGTAGTTTCATATAATTCAACTTAAAAATCTACACATTTCACTTTCCAGTATAGAAATGGTTAGAAAAACCTTATGAATATTTTAAAGTCATTTTCAACATACTTAAAAAAAGGAGAAATTTTTTTTTAAATAAACTGTGTGACAATTTAATGATATTATCAAAAATGCTTACAAAACACTGATCAAGTTTCTCTGGAAATCTACCTAATTTGTCTTTCAAACTTAGAGAAACTAGTTATACAAAATGTTTTAGATTTCTTAAATGTTTTATTTTTTAATATTATTTTCATAGTTCCAAACACTGGGTTTATAAATGCCATAAATAGATCTATAGAAATATCTCATGCGTACATGTTATTTCTTAAATTAAATCACCTATAACCTCCCTTCAAAGCCAAGCCAGTGGTGGGTGGAGGGGGAGAACATCTGTCCCTCTTTTAAACCCATTTCATCCAACAGCTAGAAACTAAAGAAAATGATAAAGAACCAACAAGCATTTATTATCACTGGAATTATGGTAATGTTTTACAAAAATCAGCTATCAAATACAAACATTTGTACACAAACTACACAGATCATGCTTGGTAAGGTTAATACCATACCAGCTACATGTAACTCATGCCAAATTATTAAGACATTAAATTAACGGCTGAAATGGCTAAGGAAAATAAGGAAAAAAACTAATGGCTCTGAAAAACTAAGGCAAAGAAAACTCAACATTAGAAGCCACATTGCTACACCTAGTCACTACTTAGTCACTGCTAAGTGACTAGTCCAGGGATCCTGTGGCAATGAATAAGATAGGAATATATGTTGCATTTTTCCAGGAGTTACCAAGTAACAGTCACAGACTCTTTTTTTTCCCCCTCTTGGGACACAGTATTTGATTTAAACAATTAAACAGCCAATGTGTGAATCCACTCCAAGGCAAACATAAATATACCTGCTTGAAATATATGAACAGAGAAGTCCTGTTCTTCACCACAAAAGAGTGGTCACACTCTTTTGGTACTGATCACATGGTCTATGGGTTTCCAAGCCCCTCCCTGAGCCTGCTCATATTTCTCTAGTGGCACAACAGGAGCTGACACAGAGTGAATCCTGATTAATACTGGTAAAACAAGGACTTAACAACACACACATTTTCCCCTCACCTCACATTCTTGTTCTCTGGCTGAACAGGGTTCGCTGTCACCTTCAGTATCGGTCTCAGAGTCATCTCCCAAGCTAATCACACAAGCATAGGGGTAAGGTTCCTGCTGGGGTTCTGAAACATACTCAACATTTCCAATTTCCAAATTGCTTGAACAGCCTTCGGTACTCAGAGTACTTATAAAAGGGCAGTTGACAGAACTCAACGTTGTAAAAGTCCTCTGACCCGGCTCTGGGCTCTCACTAATCCTGATACCTAACCAGGGACACTCAGACCGTTTCTGCGAGTAGATCTGTTCTGAGCCATCTTTGGCCACAGCAGGTGATAACTGCATTTGGCAAGAAGAGTCTGTGCTGCAAATGTCACTCCAGAAGCCTTTTGCTAGGTGTTCTGCCACTTCTCGTTCCACACTACTCCGATCGCTAGAGGCAAGGCTACTGTCTTCTCTGGGGCCAGAGTCAGATTTCAAATGTAAATCCTGACTTTCACCAAATGTTTTCTCCTCTTTAACCTCTGTACCTGACAAAGGCTTTTCTGTTAACACTGCTGTGTTTTGCATCCCAGCAAAATTCAAGTCACCATATTGGTCGTATGTGTGTAAAAGAGACAGAGAATAGAGCCCATGAGGGTCTGCAGAAGAACTGTGGGGGAAAGGAGTCACTTCCGATTTTTCTGACGGGCAATGAGAAGCAGGATCTTCCTTCTTGGTTTCTTCATGTTCTGTTGCTAATTTACTTTCTTCACATTTTAAAATCACCTGCAGATCTGCACAGTCCTGGATTCTTCCCAGACACTCATTTTCAGGTGTCTCATTCGGCTGAACAGAAGCATGAACGTCCTTGACACTGGATTCCACAGTACGGACTCGGTCAGTGCCGAAAGCTTTTTGGAATTTTCTGTATTTGGGGCATAAAGATGGCAAAGCCAGAGCAGCATCCTTTTCTAAGCACATGGATTCACAGGTTTGACTGGCACTGTCTTGCAGAGGAGATGATACTTTTGCATTTGCTTGATACCTATGCAATTTCCACTGAGAAGTCTGGACATTCTTATTTTCCAAAAATTCCTCCACTTCGTCTATTTCTAAATCCCTCTGGTCCAAAAGTGAAAATTTAAGGTCTGCTTTTTGACAGTGTGATGGGATGCATTTTTTTCTTAGGCATTCTTGCTGGTCAGCAGTGGAGTCCAAAAATTTAAATTTGAGAAACTGAAAGCAGGACTCCTCAATGTCACGTACACCTAAAAATTCCACACACTTGCACACTTCATCCACATTGTCCTTACTTAAAATCAGCTTGGCAGTGTAGGCAAACTGAATCAAAGGTTCAAATCCTTTAACTGTCACCTGTTAACATACAAAATAAAAACAAACGCATCACTTGAAAGCAGTCTAGTAGATAAAGAAAAGTAGAAGGGGAATAGAGAGATGAATAACTTACTTGGATCAATATAAAACAGGTCTTTTAATTTGTAAGTAAAAATATTCTTCTAGAAAATATAAAGCTAATTAGGAGTCTGGAAAAGCATGCTTAACATACGCCATTCACTTGAACCATACCCTCCACTTTATAGCTTACACTCTTAAAGACACATGAATTACAATTTTACTCATATGAGGTAAAGACAGTAAACACAGCCATTATGATATGTGTTGCTCCTTTCTAAAAACAAAGGCTAACCTATAGTTGGCCTTTATCATTTTCTTGGTTATTGCCTTATTCACTGATCTCTGCCACAGAAGTGACAATCTGTTGATTCCCCAAACTGTAACAACAATTTCATGGAAGCACGGGTGACAAGCGTAAGCTAAACTGTATGTAGGCTTAGTATCCATCAGAGAGTTGCCCACACAGACCTGTCATAAACAAAAAAGTTCTATATACTTCCTCCAAACTCCTCCTAACAGCTGCTATTTTGTGTCCCAATGTCACAAGGCTCAACATTCTTCTAGCTGCATTCACTCACTAAATAAAAGCAAGCTATTCTATTCGAGTAAGAGTAAGTGTAACCAGCACTTCGCAGACCTGTGAGAGGTCTCTTGGAGGCAGGACATAACAAGGACAGAAACATTTACATGCTTGAGCTCCACAACAGGTTGCTGGGAAAGACATGTGTAAAACCAAGCTCTACAATTATGACACAAAATCACCTTTTGTTTACCAATGCATAGAAACAATCTCAAGAAAGAAGAAGGGGGGCAGTAGAACACTTATGGAGTACCTACTTTCCATGAGGCCATGTCAAAAATGATTTCTAGAACCCTAAACCCACTCAGTTTCCCATTACAGGGAAAGGGAGAGAATGTGAGACAGTGTGTCCATGACTCTAAGCATGATCTCTCCCAATGTCTAATCCACTGGCTGTGCCCTGCTTTGGTCACTGTATCAGAAAATAACATAGGGCCACCTGGGTGGCTCAGTCAGTTAAGCGACCAACTCTTGATTTTGGCTCAGCTCATGATTTTAGGATTGTGAGATCAATCCCTGCCTCAGGCTCCACACTGCGCATGGAGCCTGCTTTAGATTCTCTTTCTCCCTCTCCTTTGCTCCACACTTACTTACACATATGCTCTTTCTCCAAAAAAAAAAAAAAAAAAAAAAAAAAAGGAATATAACAGTAGGTCAAGTTATTCAATTGCTCAATAAATATTGTTAACTAACATCCAAAACTAACAATTCTACATGTAAAAATGTTGTAATTTCCATGAAAAAAGTTAAAGAAATGAGTTGCTACAGAACCTGGGAACTGCTCCTCAGCCTCATGACAAGAAGGACTCTGTTTTATTTTTAAATTTATAAACCATAAAGAGATTTAATTAGGTTCAGTTAAATTAAAATCAGGTAGCTTCCAGAACCAAGGACCTCTCTCCCACCTCTTCTGGTAGAGTAATGTTAAGCTCTGCATCGGCCTGTCCTACGATTCTCGAGTGGAGGTAGCTGCTGCACGCCGCCAACACAGATCGGTGGGCACGGAACCGCTGGCCCTCCACAAGGACAGTGACATCACACAGCACGTCCTTCTTCCGCTGGTCATTGAGGCTGAGCAAGACATTGGTGCTGTGCACCGAAGATTCATAGGCAAAAACCGCGATCTCACTCAGAGACATTCTGCATAACAAATGGTGTCGGGAAGTTCAGTGAAAGCATGCTTCTCGTCGTCATCAAACCTGCAAAAACAGAGGCAAGATTTCACTTGAATAAAGTCTTGTTAGAAGTATTTTTAAAAATGACAGTGTCAAAAATAAATTAAATTACTCATCACAAAAACAAAAATGAAAACAAAATCCCCTAGAGAACCTAGAGATATTTATTCCTTTATTTCATTTAAAATAGGTTCTTCACCACCATTTTTAATTAGTTTTTCTAATTTTAGGGAAAAGGATCTCAGGATGAGGGAGGGAAGAACTTTTTGTTCTCTAAAAGTAAGTCATTTCACCCTGAGAAAACACCTCCAATGAGCAAACAGACTCACTGGTCCGGGAAGTTTCTGGGTGGTATCCCAAACCTGTTGCTTTATGACATGAATGGGCGTGTGTGCCTAGTTCCCCAGAGGTCACCCTTGGGATGGGACTGGCAGTAGAACAGGCGTATGGCATTCCACCGTTCTCCATGCACCCTTCTCCAATATTTGACAGCTGGTAGGAGGCTTTGGTGCTTTATAACAAGAGACACACTCTACATAAGGTAAAGTTCCTCCAACATAAGGAAGAAATGACTTGAGAAAAAGACTCAAATCTGTCAAGCCAGATCTTAACGAGTCTTTTTATAGAACAAGTCATACTTTACACTACAAAATAGAGGAAACGAGTACAACTATTTCATCATTAAGAACATGATTTACCATACACAGAAACTCTTAGTTTTCTGAAAATGTTCAAAGATAAGTTATCAAAAATGTGTATTTTAAAATATACCATATTTTAAATATTATGACATATCATAACCACCATTTTTATCATATACAAACTACTAGCAAAAAAGATAGCTACAATATATGTATGTCTACACAGTTCAATCATGTACTATTCTTACACATTATCTATTATATAACAGAGACTGAAAGTAAGAAATTAAAAGAGAGGTTCTAGTATCTTCCTCCAGAGCCCAACGGCCAGTGGTGAGCACACCCAAGGAGTGTATGCATACCTCTTTATGGCATGATTAGACTGAGAAACTCCTCACAGGTATCACCTGTCATTCACTTTTGTTTTTCTGAACTACTGCCCTGCCTAAAACAAGAAGGTCCTCAAAAGTTCAGTGACTGAATAAACGTTATTATTTCCAGATTCGTTATACTCCAAGCAAAAATGAGAGGAGACAAGAGGACTACTAAAGTTCAGGCACACCAAGCCCAGATCACGGGTGACTTCTACCTCACAGACAGGCTGTTTTAGGCACAAACACATGAAATGCATCTATAAATTCTACCTTACTTACATGTTTATCTTTGAAGTACTCAATATAGCTAAAACGTTAAGTTCTTCAGAAGTAGTCAATGAAAACAAAATGTCTCGTTATGTGGCTAAACTCTACCCTAGGTTAAGGCTTACAACTGATCACTCACTGATTCAGCACACCACATAAAATCATGGCAACTACAAAACAGGCAATAGAACTAACTTAACTTTTGGATTGTGCCCATTCAAAAGAGTAGTAAATTCCCTTTTGCAACTGATGTTAGTATTTCACTTACCAAAACAAGGAATTAGAGTTAGGAATCGTAAGGAAGAACTATCAAAGAGATCATGTGCCCCAAGTGTGTGGTACCACACAGACCACCGCCCTCCACTTTCTCTAAGAATATGTACACCTCCCCCAGCCAAGCCAGACTGAACAGCTTGCCTTTCTCTGTCCCTGCACCCAAGTCCCCAGCCTCTTTATTCGTTTCTGGCATCTGCCTTGCCAACCCTTGTAACTAGACTAATCTTACTTTTACATCTTGTCATTCTGCCGACCGCTGCACAGCCAGGCAAAAATCATAAAAACACACAGGCTGGTGTCACTATAAATTCATGGTCTCAGCACTGTTTATCAATTCTTTCGTGTGCCCTGATATTCCATTCTCCACAACAGCTTTCCAAGTAGACACTTTTGTCTTCAGTAAGTGTCTTTCCCAGTAGACAACCATAACAAGGATCCAACCTCAGAAATTATTATCCCCCACCACCACCTCCACAGGCCCCCTCTCCTACTGAAAACAGTCCCCAGTGTCCACTCTCAACCTCAAAGCACCCTTGCTTCTTCAATCCAGTACCTTCCCCTAACACCCTCTTCTCACATTTGTCCAAACTCTCTCTCTATGCCAGCTTTTTCCCACTAGACGTCGCTCATAAGTATGCTTAAGTCTCTCAAGAAACTATACTAAAAACACTAACAGCAAATATTCATTGAGCTATCATTCTGTACCAGGCACAGGCCTGAGATGCTGACACAGCTTACCTTACCTACTCTTCAACATAGCCCTATGACACTGATGCTCTTATATCATCCCAACCTTACAGATAAGGAACCTGAGGCTCAGTAAGAAGTATCTTGGCTGTGGTCAAAAAACCAGTAAGACGAAGAATGAGGATTCATACCAAGTACCCGACTACTCCATATTTGTCTCCCGTTAGTAGCTGCTGAACACACAGTATAGAAAGTCACTGCAGTACTGGCTCCCCACAGTATTACTAAAAGGTTGTGCAAGAAAACAGGGAAATGGGCCTCCCAGAGCACCAGGAGCAAATGAACTGGACCTGAACTTCAACAAAGAGGACTCTGGACTCTTCAACACTGCAACCTCAAGGTACGCTGGTGCTCAAGGAAACCACAGCAAAAACAGTTCCAACACCTTCACTTTAAAGCTGCTGTCAGCACACATCTGTGCCCTCACTACTCACCTCAAATCCCAGAAAGAATTTATTCTTGGCTCAGCCCTCCTGTTTAGGCAGTTTGGGGTGACAGATCACGTCAGAAGTTTTCAGCCAACTTAGAGATTTGCTGTGAGATACAGATTTGGGAGATAAGCCAAGGAGAGAGGAGCCAGAGACCCTGGTAGTACCACAAACAGCCTCTCCAAAGAACCCAAAGTGTCTCACGTAAGCGGATGAAGCATACGCACGCACGCCATAACTGATCCTGCTCCCTGCAGAACCTGGGCGCATCCTAACACCTCCTTCGGCCCCTGTAGGCAATCTCTGATTGAGACCTGCCACCTCTGCTTCTAAACACTGAAACCCACTTCTCTCCATCTGCATTGCCACAATTCTAGTCCAAGCCATCACTGGTTCTAGTCTAGACAGGTGCTGCCTACCTTTTGTAATGGCTTCTAAGCTCACACATGTACAAATACACTAAATAAAAAGTGAAACTAAGTTTCACCTATTAATATTTTATCCTTACTAGTGCAAAGTATCCTAATATCTACTCTGCTCTATTAAATAAGTAAATAAATTCCAGTTGTGATCCACTCGATTTCAAGAACCACCAAGGGACCACCATCTCATGCATGGAAAACACAGTCCAGTGGCTAACTTCACACACTAGGTTCAAATTCCATCTCTGCCATTATCTAGCTGTATGAGCTTCGGGCAAGCTGCTTTAACCTTGCCAGGTCTTGGTTTCCTCACCTGTAAAATAAGGATAACAAGAGCACCTCACTGGATTGTCATGAGGTTTATATGGACAATAAGGGTAAATGGTTTAGCATAGTACCTGGCCTATAGCAAACAAATACGAAATATCAGCTGTTCTTAATGATATTAATAATAACAAAAGCTTCATCCCCCTCAATCCCCTGTAGATCCCCTCCAATGTGCTCTCCCACATCAAAGTGATTTCTCCCTTGCCAAAACCCAACGTTGTCTTCCAAATTTCTTATGATCAGTTCTAAATCCTTAGCCTATCCTCCAGACCTGTAATAATCCAGCCTTATCTCAAGTTTTGTCTCTCTTGCTATTTTCTTGCCCCAGGGAATCAAGCTCCTCTCTACCTCAGGGCCTTTGAACACACTGTGCCTGCAACCTGCACTTCTCCTACTCCTCAGCTGGCTAACTCCCCACCTTTTAGGTCTCAGCTTAAACGTCAAAATCTTGTCTGACTTGTTTTCTGCCATAACTCAAGCACATAACATAACTGTACCTGATTCCATGCAGGAACTTGCTTCTGAATGAATGATTTCATATATTTACTACAAATCCAAAACTCAGAGCATCTACATTTTCTTCCAAACACACTGCAATCAGCTATTCTGGTATATATAGGAACAATGCCACTAAGCCCAGCACTCAGAGAAAAGTCCTTGGATACCAGCTTTCTCACAGTCAGGAGCAGCAAAAGAGAGCCCACCTCTGGGAGCCAGAAACATATCTGCAAGACAACTGGCCAAAGAAGAACAAGACTTGGCAACTATAAACAAAGCCAGTACAGCTGACTTGCATGAACAAAGACATCACGACCCTGGCCTCATCAATATGGGGTACTACAGAAAGTTAATCTGAAAATCAATTTTCCTAATTCTGAAAACCACCTAAGTGGTCAGTAATCTATTTTTTCACCCAATAACATGATGACTAAAGACTGGCACACAACCTTCTAGCATCTGTCAGTGTGACCTTGTAACAATTCTCAAACCTAAAAGGTAAAATACACCACCACCCAAGGAACCTTCCAGATTTATAACTGTTAATTTATTAACACCAAACTTAGATTCTTACATTACACATGAATTTTTCTCTATTCCTGGAAATATACACTACTGCTATAATTCAAAATAAAGGTTTGTTGACCTTTGTAGCTTGCTGATTCATTCAGTAATGCTGATAAAGGATGAACAAGCATTTTAAAGCTTCCTGTACTTCGATTTAGAAATAACTTCTGCTCTCTGCTCAACATACACAATTCAAGTTTTAAAAGTCACTAGTTGATGTTTTTGCTTTCAAAATGATAAATAAACAAGATGCTATGGTTTCATCCCATTTTCATAATTTAAAAGATAACCTACTTTTAAAAAAACTTTTAAAAGCCTAAAGTGGTTATCTGATCATGAACCAAGTACGATGCTTCACAACAAAAATTCAGAAACTAACTGTATGAGGATGAAGTTCCACACATGCAAGAGCTGGAATTTTGTTTCCCTCACGTACCATAGAACTTTGGTTTCTTGTTTTTAATTATCAGTGTGGAAGGGCACACAAAATAACCAAGGAATCACTTACAAGGAAAAACAAAAACAAAAACTATCATCCAAACATCCTTTATCTTCACTGAACAATGACGAATGTCCTTTCAACAAGAGTATACCCGAGCTACCCAACAGATTTAGTGCCATGAAAACATAAGTAAAAGACAGTCTCTACATTCAAGAACATAACCTACAACATGTTCAAAATGAAAATGATGCCTTGGGGCAAAAACTATGACAATGATCGTTATAATCAATTTACACAGGAATGTGAACATTCCTAAAGGTATTTATTTGCAATAACTCTTCAAACAAAAACTACTTCCTAGTCAATTCTCATTTAACCATAATATTCAATTAATGAGAACGATGATTTCCAAAACAGTTGTTAGCTGAGGGTGCGTGTGTGGGGGGTGTGGGGGTTGATGTGGTTGGGCATCAGTTGGACATCCCATACGGCAAAATGGGCAACTGAGTTGGCCTTTATAGAAAAAACAATACTCTTCATCTGCATACATCTTCATCTAAGGAAGAATTCCTTAGAACCACCCTCCCCTTCTCTCCAGTGGCCATTTGTAATTTCTACCTCTTTCTCCTTATTGCTTCTGCCCACCACCAACTCCATCACACTCTATCAATGACCTTTACCTCACTCAGTTTCAGGTCAGGGTCTCCAAAGGCTCAGAAGACAGGAAACTTCCTCTTAGCACACCATCCTTCTCAGCTCCCTCCTAAGCTTCAAGCTCCCCTAAGCCAGTTTCTGTTACAATCTACCCAAGATACCTAGCGTTTGAGTGTTCTTCTACAGTTAGGTGCACCTTGTCTTCTACTGTTCAAGTAGATGGCAAAGACCAAACAATATTGTGTGTGTACACCTTTAGTTCTTTGTCTTTCCTTTTGAAGCCTTTATATATTTATATATTAATGCATAAATAAATACATAAATAAGTTTGCTTTTAATGTAAGGTAGAGATGCCCACAGAAAAGTGTCTTTTTAAAAAGAAGGGCTTTTCTTATTACCATTTCCAACCTTGAAAGAAGCTTAATATCAAAAAGTCTGTGGGAAGACCTGTACCCCTGGGGCAAAGAATACATTATACATTAATAAAAAAAAAAAAAAAAAAAAGTCTGTGGGAATTTAAATCAGAGACAATAATTTAAGTCTACATTCTTTCCTATATTCTCAGAGCTGAGTCATCTGCCAGGAAGAGTAACTCAGTTTCCAAGAATTGCTATTTTCTTTACGTTTTTGCAGATCTTAAACATCATACTTGCTTAAACATATCTGATAACCCCATTTTCTAAATCCATTCCTCTTATGAAAAAATCCTAAGTATGAATAGATGAGATATATAAATGTGTAGATCAAAAAAAACTGAGTGAAAATAGAAAACAAAACAAAAATTTGAGTAAGTAGCAGAAGACCTTATAAAAGCTCCAAAACATGGATGTTGTTTTTAGAGGACTTTTACAATAACATATGGGAAAATGACCTGGAAATCGATGTTAACTATGTGACTAAAGATGCCACAGCTTTTTTAAGTCACTGAGCCACCCAGGCACCCCTGCCGCAGCTTTTTTAAAATGAGATGTGGAGAATGGAGAAGGTGAGCAAATCACTAAAATTTGTGCAGCTCGTGGTTCCATCCCTGCTTCCACAAAGGGAAAGTTGGACTTTTCTCCACTTACTCTTCCTCATATTAAAAATTATGCATTTAATCATGGATCTTTTATTGTATTTACTTGGTCTAATTCCATATCTGAAGTGATAGAGCTAAAGTTAAACATAGAGGGGAGACATCTGAACGGTTAGAGAAGTGTGAAGACCCCCACAGACTCACCAACTAAGAGGTCAGAAACAAAAGGTTTTTTACTTCCCAAGTCAACAAATTCAACTTTGATAATTCTGGATAGTACATTTAAAATACCTTGGAAAGGAATAAAGGAAGAAAAAAAGAATTAACATAGGAAACCCGAGCTCGAGAACCAAAACAAGAATAACAGACTCCACAATTATACCTTTTTAACTGAAAAGAATTTAAGAAAACAAAGCAGTCTTTTATTTGCTTATTTGGGGGCTACTTGATCCTTAATAAGACTGTTATATCTCAAGTGAAATAGATCATCTTATGAAAATATGAACTAGCAATTAGAATTGGCCCACACCAATAAAGCTAATTTACTGAAAACATTCTTTATCATGTACTTGTCAGTCACTACTTTCTGTACCAACATTGAGGTATGATTTACATAGAACTGCAATATTTAAAGTGTACGGTTCAGTGAGTTTTTTTTTGTTGTTGTTTTTTTTAAAGATTTTATTTATTTGTCAGAGAGAGAGAGAGGGAGAGAGAGCAAGCACAGGCAGACAGAATGGCAGGCAGAGGCAGAGGGAGAAGCAGGCTCCCTGATGAGTAAGGAGCCCGATGTGGGACTCGATCCCAGGACGCTGGGATCATGACCTGAGCCGAAGGCAGCTGCTTAACCAACTGAGCCACCCAGGCGTCCCGGTTCAGTGAGTTTTGACACGTGCATATGGGCATTAAACTACCACCAATAAAGATAAGAAATTTAAAAAAAAAGATTAATTTCATCACTCCAAATTCCATATGCCCCATTCTGCTCTCTCCTTTCCAGTCCTCCTAGCTCCAGGTAACAAAAGATTTGATTGCACTGTAGATTAGCATGAATTTTCTATGATTTTTATATAAATAGAATCACACATTATGTCCTCTGCTTCAGATTTCTTTCATTCAGCTTAGTGACATTCATACTGCATACATCAGATGTTTCTCTATTGCTGAATAATATTCCATCGTATGACTGTATCACTCTTTATCTAGTTAACTACTGATGGACTAGTCTAACAAAAATGGACGTAACTGCATTGCTTCCAGTTTGGGACTACTGTAATAAAGCTTCTGTGAACGTCCAGATGGACATATACTTCATTTCTCTTGGGTAAATAAATACCTTAGGAGTAGAAGAGCTGAGTGATATGGTAGGTTTATGTTTAACTTTTCAGAAATTGCTGAGCAGTTTTCCAAAGCAAGTGTATCATTTTGAACTGCTCCCAGCAGTGCACAAGTCCAGTTGCTCCACATTCTCAGCAATCCTTGGTATTCAGTTTTTTTAATCTTAGCTACCCTAATAAATGTACCGTGGCATCTCAGTGTGGTTTTAATTTGCCTTTCCTGATGGCCACTGATGTTGAGCATCTTTTTATGTGCTTATTGGCCATTTGTCTATCTTCTTTTGTGAAAATCTGTTCAATTTATCTGCTCATGTTTAGTGGGCTGTTTTCTTACTGAACTGTTAAAGCCAGCAGAATTTTTATTAGGATTGCAGTGACTCTATATACCAATATGGGGAGAACCAAAATCTAAATTGAGTCTTCTCATGCACAAACATGGCAAATCTCCCCATTTACTTAGATCTTCTTTCAGCATTATTCCGGTGTTTTCAGTAAAGAGGTCTTGCATATCTTTTGTTATAGTTACTCCTAACTAGTTTATGGGGCTTTTTTGTAGTTACTATAAATGAATCTGTTTATTAAACTTCATTTTCTGGTTTTCTGCTGCTACACTATAAACATAAAATCAGTTTTTTAAATATTGACCTTGAATTCTGCAATCCTACTTAATTCACGTATCAGGTCTTAACAGTTGTTTTGAAGATTCCTTACGAGTCTCTATGTACCATAATCATGTCATCTGCAAACAGAGACAGTTTTACTTCTTTCTCATCTTTATAGTTATTCTTCTTCCCTTACTGCAATGACTGAAGAGTGACAGCGCTGAGAGCTGGCATTCTTGCCTTATTCCCTTATAAGGTAAGTTTTTGATAATTCACCATTAAATATTATGTTAACTGTAAGTTTTCTAAGATGAGCAACTGATTGGCAGAAAAGGAGGTGTGGTAGTTACTATCCCAGTTAACTTCAGGCTCATATAAGAAACTCAAAGGGGGCGGGGGGCAAAGAGTGAAAATTCCCCAAAATTCCCCAGAAGAGTGAAATTCCCAAACCTCCTCTAAGGGCACCCTTTATTCCTACACCACTTTCTAAGTATTCACCCAAGGCATCCAAGGATCCCAAAATCAGGGGCTGTAGATAAGAAGGGCACCGAGTGGTTATCAGAGGGCACACCCAAGACTGAAAGACACTGTCAGAACCATACAAACATAGCGCCTTTCTGCTCTAGAGATCACTAGGGCGGACAGAATAGAAGAGCATTCTGTAGTTCAACGACAAACCCTGGCAGCTGGGCAAGGTACTTTACATCTCCTGTCCTGTACATTTACAGCATTTCCTTTATTTTTAGGTAAAGTAAGGACAAGAATACTACTTTCTATTGGGAGGATCGAATAAAATAATACACATAATGTTTTTAGAACAGTGCCTGGCACATAATGACTGCCCAATAATTACTGTATAATTAATTATATGTTAGCTATTAGTTGATTAAATGTTAGTTATTATTTGAATCTGATGCTAGAAAGGTTTTTTGAGTGGCATAAGGAGACACTGAACTCTAGTTAAAGAAGTGTAACAGCATACTACTTAGCTTTCCAGGGCCTCTGCATGAGAATATGGACACTTAACTGGTTTTCAATGTTCGAATGACAAATAGCGGAAGACTTAATTATGGTTATAAAATGGGATATAGACATTGTTAATCTTGACAAAATGAAAGTAAAATGAACAGGCTGGGAGATGGAATCAGAAAGAACTGAAAGGAAAACTAGTCTTTCTATATGACTTACAATGTTGAGTCAAAAGATACTTCAAAAAAAAAAAAAGGTACTTCCTTAGATGAGTGAGACCAAATTAAAAAATAAAACAAATTCTGGGGTTGTAGAGGTGACCAAGAACAGAAATGAAATAATAGATTATAAATATAGGTGGGGTGATGGTGGAAGCAACAAAATTAATATCCAGAGTAAAAGGAAGTCAACAGATAATATATTAGGTCCATAAACTGAGGTCTAAACGTCTTAGAGATACACAGGTAGCTACCAAAAAAATTGCACAGCAGAAATGGGTAAAGATGAATATTATCCACAAAGCAGAATTAGGGGTGGGATGGGGTACAACAGATAGGGTTGCTTCATGATAAATCTTTCCGTATTTTTTAAACCAAAAACATGTAATACTTTGACTAAGAACATAAACTTAAAAGATATTTAAATAGTAAACAAAAATATTAAAACATAGTTAAGTCTAAATTGTTGATAACTTGGTTGTGAGACTTAAATTTTTTGAAGATTTTCCAAATAGAAAAGAAATCTGACAAGAAAATCAACCTTTAATTAACATTTTACATTATTTTGACTAAACTAGGAGGTGGGAGGGTAAGGAAATATAGCAAGATTTCTTACTTGGGAACAATGTTATACATATGGTTTAATATTTTATACTGATAGCAATACCAACTGAAACAGATTCTTTAAAAATCTTCTAAAGAAATGAACCGTTGAACTGCCAAACCACTAGAGCCTTACAAAATCTGATGAAACTTATTTCCACCAAGAAAACTACTCACATAATAAAATTTTGCATTTGCTTTTAGTTGAACTGATAAATGAAATCAAGAGCAGTTGCTTTGAGAAGACGAGTAAAACTGACAAGTTTCTACAGTCTCACCAAGGAAAAAAGATGAATACAGAGAATTCCCATTATCACACAGAGCATACTATAATGGCTCTTCTCCCAATGCCCTTCCATCTACAATAAAATTCTCTACTCCCCTTCATAGAAGTCCTCAAAAGAGCCATTTACATCCTCCCTATTTTCACTTCCCTCTCTTCCCAATTTCACTTGAGCCCACTAAAACCAGGCCTTTCCCCCTCCGTTCCATGGAAACCACTGCTAAATGGCAAATTTTCAGTCTTCTTATACAGCATCTCAGCAACATTCAACAGGTTGATCATTCTCTCCCTGAATTCCTTTCTTCGCTTGGCTTCCAGGATACACAATCCTGATTTCCTACCTTGCATGGCAGCCACCTATCAATTTTCACTGATGGATTGTCCTCCTCTTCCAAATCTCTAAACGATGGAGAGCCCAGGGCTTAGTCCTCAGGTATCTCCTCTTCTTTGCACACATTTCCTAGGTGAACCCATTTAGACCCAAAGTAACAATAGGATCACTCATGGACTTAATGGTATACTCTCATAATTATATTTGGTCTAATCTCAACAGCTCTCTTGAACTTCATACTCATGTATCTAACTGCATACTCAAATTACTACTTGTATATCTAACAGGCATTGTACATTTAACAGCTCCAGAAATCTTGGTTCCCCCACCTCTAGTTAGAATGTATGTCAAGATATTTACAATGGTTACATTTAGGTAATTTTTGTTTCTGCATTCAAATTCTTAACTATAAATACATGATACTTTATTACCAGAAAAATGAATGGATAAAGAAGATGTGGTTCATATTTACAATGGAATATTACTCAGTCTTCAGAAAAGATGAGTATCTACCATTTACACTGACAAGGATGGAACTGGAGGATATTATGCTAAGTGAAATAAGTCAATCAGAGAAAGAGAGTTATCATATGGTTTCACTCATATGTGGAACACAAGGAATAGTGCAGAGGACAATGGGGAAGGAAGGGAACACTGAAGGAGAAGAAATGAGACAAAGACAAACCGTATGAGACTCTTTACTCGGGAAACAAACTGAGGGCTATGGAGGTAGGTGGGGAGGATGCGCTAACCTGGTGATGGGCAACAAGAAGGGCACATGATGTGATAAGCACTGGGTATTACACGCAACTTATGAATCACTGAATATCATATCAAAAACTAATGATGTACTGTATGTTGGTTAATTGAATTTAAATTAAAAAAAGAAAAATATTAAAATAGATAACAACTATAAACAAAGCAATGTAGTTTCATTTTAAAATGCAGTTGACATTTATTTCATTTGTCTTGAAGGCTCCCAAAGAGGCAATTCCAAAGAATGCCAAATACTTTTTCCTCCTTTATAATGGATATTTCCTCCAGTCATCAGTGGTACTGGTCTGTTACTATGTGTGAAATTCATGGGCAACTCTACAATAGAGGAGCCTCCCCTGGTATCTTCACAGTAATTACGAAAGAATACAGGAAACTATATAGGTCTCTAAAATAAAGGATGATTTAATGTGGAAAAAGAGAACTTTGTACAGAAAATAAGGAGGAAGGATGCATCAAGTCAGGTGTAGCTATTTAAACAAGGGCAAATGTGCATCCATTAGACTTCAGTAGGTAGCTCCTAACCTATTTTGTCTTACAAAGGCCTTTAAAAGGGATAAAGAACTAAACAAACACACAGAATTATGAAACGCTGAAGAAAAGTCAGTTTAGATTATTTTAACACTGCCAGCAGAATAACACTGGAAAGAACAGCAGTACTAAAATACAATTAGAGCTTTGCTGGTATTACCCACCAGGTGTGTGCTCTTCTGTGAGCTACCTGACTTCATGCTTCAGGTTTCCCATAAGAAAAACACTTACTCTAAGGATCGAAGGGTTTGGTGCATTTAATAGCACAGTGTTTGGCACAAGATCATTATTATTTTATCATTATTACTGCCATCATTATGCAAGTGACCAACAGAAAACTGTATTTTAAAAGGTTCTGCAAACCCAAGAATTAAGTTACAAAAGGCGGAGACCCCTGTATCTTGGAAGAATAAAAATTTAGTAAACTTAAGATCTCAACAAGGTAAAAAGAAATCTTTAAAACTAGAAAGTATGCTCAAGATAATTGCCAGTTGCACAGAACTAAAGCATTTCTAATTAAAAGAACACATTCATCCAGTATGACCTGCTTCCCCACTTCTGTTACAGATGCAGAAACTGAAACCCTGAGGGGGTCAGTAACTTAAAGGCTGTAGAGGTCTTCTACCCTCACATCCAAATAGTACATTCCAATTCACATGCATGACCTAAGTGACACATGTGTGCAGGTTTTCTTGGGGTGGTGGGGGACAGGGTGGGTGAAAGTGAAAAGGGATGGAAGAATAAGGAAGAGAGGGAAATGCCTCAAGTATCCTGTGTGTCATGAGAACAGTGTTAGACTAAAAGGGCATTCAAGAAATAGCAAATTTCCCTTTATTATTCAATACTGATTAATTAATTTCTGATTAACACTTCTTAGGGGGCACCAAGGTGGCTCAGTGGGTTAAGCATCTGCCTTTGCCTCAGGTCATAATCCCGGGGTCCTGGATCTAGCCTCAAGTTAGGCTCCCTGCTCAGTGGGGAGTCTGCTTCTCCCTCTCCTTCTCCTTCTGTGCTCTCCCTAATAATTAAATAAAATCTTAAAAAAAAAAAAAAACACTTCTTGGATTACATAAACAATCTCATATATCATTAAAAGGAATCTGACATTAAACTATGCTGAACTAAAGTCAAAAGTCTATAGTTATACTCAACTATATATGGAAAATTCAAGGACAGAATGCTATGAGGTATTTCACTAAAAGTTACTTTTCATACAGAGTATTAAGTGTTTATGTCCTACAGTCAAATGAAATACTATAATTTCTTCATATGTCATTTTGTTTTCAAACTATAAAAAGCATAACCATGATCCAAATTATTCACTTCTGATTGCGTAGAGGAAGTCAAAGTCCCAAAGCTAGATCAAGGTCAAAATGACTCTGTAGATCTAACAGTTAACACATATAGTACGTAAAGTAACTTGGCGGGGGGGTGGGGGGGGAGACAACAACAAAAAAAAGTGCCTTCAAATTCCCAACCCTTCCTTAAACATCATCTTATTCCAACTCATAATAAATGTGAGTTAAAGAAAAAAAAAGGGTTTTAAAAAGTTATCAATTTTAATTAAATAAGGCAGCAATTATAGGGGAACAATTAGAATATTACATGAATCACAGATCTGAAATTTTTTTTAATTAAGTAAGGGTATGAAATTGAAATGCTTTATTTAAAAATAACCTGATCCACTAATCCCTGACAGTCACCATAGTGCTACAGTATCTCAATACATTAACTTGGAAGTCAAAATTACCATTTCTAAACGGGGATATCCAAGCTGTAGACTTTCCACCTAAACCCTCATAGCCACTTTCCCAAATACAATAATTATAAGATTTTGTCAAATAAGTAAATATGAGGCCTATAAAAAAAAAAGCTGAAATATTTCTCAGTGCAAATATTATTTAAGGAACACTAAGTAGATAAATATTATTGCTTTTTACCTAAGATAATTATTTTGGCAGTATATATAGTCTTTCTAAATTCTCTCTAAAAAATTAATACCATTTCAAAACACTAACCATCTGTATCACAGCCTCTTAGTTATTATTAAATAGGAAAAACTATTAGCAATTAGCTTCTACTTTGTGAATTCACAATGCTATTTGTGTACTTATTTATTTGCCTTTCACATACCATGAAGAACACTATATAAACCTAAAGTGGCCTTATTCATGAAGTCCCAAAAGAATAACTAATGAACTGACCACAGGATCACCTTACCCCCTACTAGGGGAATGTGTGTGTAGAGGGAACAAGATGCTCCTGTTTGTAATTCAAGAGTTTGGGTTCCAAAGAATCCTGCCCATCCAAGTGGGCATTCTTTTGAATCAACCATTCTATTCAAGCCACTCTAACCTCACCACTCAGGAGAGCCACAGATATCACAGGAGAACATGCCCTGCAGATTAAGAGAGAGAGAGATTCTCTTGGTATAGATACAATCAGAAACTACAAAATTTAATTGTATATTCTCCTTTCCCCCTTAAGAAATGACAGAGAACTTTAGAACTGTTGGGAGTATTGAAAGAAATAGATTTAGATTACTTCCATAGGGTTTTTTCTCTTTTTTCTTTTCTTTTTTTTTCTTGTAAAATGGGCATTTTGTTTTTAATTTTTAAATATTTTTAAATAAAATTTATTTAATCTGACTGCAAAGGTTAAGACTTGACCATGGTAGGAAATATAAGATGATAAAGGGAGGGGGGAGTGACCTAAAATTCCAAATCCAGAGACAACCACATTTTCTTTTACTATTCAGAAGTATGTGTCTGCAACCATAAGAGACTCTTAATCTCACAAAACAAACTGAGGGTTGGCGGGGGTGGGGGGTAGGGAGAAGGCTGGTGGCGTTATGGACATTGGGGAAGGTATGTGCTATGGTGAGTGCTGTGAAGTGTGTAAACCTGGAGATTCACAAACCTTTACCCCTGGGGCTAATAATACATTATATGTTTATTAAAAAATTTTAAAAAGAAATATATAATATCCAAAATATGTAAGTAATTTATACAACTCAATAGCAAAAATAAAATAAAAAATTTAAAAAAAAAAAGTATGTGTCTGTTTGTAGTGATGGGTTAAGCAGCAGGCAAGGATGGTACCACTGATCACCCAATACCATTCATCACCTCATTTTCTAACCAAACTCTGATTATGTTCACAAATCTACTTTCTCCCTGAGGCTATGTGTTTCTGGGGAAGCAGGTCCCAGTACCAACTAAGACGAATGATGACCCATTTAAGCTAATCGTGATGGTCTCATTTCCCTTGATATTGACTCATTTAGGTATGGGCTTATGTAAAACGCTGGCCCATGAACAGAGAGAAGGTCAGGATGGCATCTATTATAAGGCTTTTCAGACAGGTTTTACTTAAGAGACATCCCGTGGGGGGAAAAAAATAGTCCTCTCCCAAGACACTTAGTCACTGATTTACGACAATTGAACTTACAGCAGCCAGCCTGCAGCCATAATAGGAACTAACCATGAACAAAACAAAGATACACACTGCATCTTCAAACTTTTCCTACTGACATTTTTTTTAAATTCATACAGACACAAACACACACCCTTCCTGACCCAACTTCCCCCCACTAAAATCCCTCTTCTCTACTCTTCTTCAATGCTAAACTTCTCAAAAGAGATATCAAAACAAACTGTTTCCTCTGTTCAACTATGCATTCATCATTGACATTCCTAAGGCTTTCCTGATTTCTTAAAACTTAGGTTCCTACATTCTATGGCTCCCAGGCACATTCTACATGTTGCTACTACGGAAAGTAATACATGCTATAGTAATGGTTTGTCTACTAGACAATAACTTGTTAAGAAGTTCTATACTACCAATATCTATAGACGTTCCTGGCATAAAAAGGCATAAATATTTGTTTCCTTAATCAAACATAAACCCAATACCTAATACAAAGGCATACCACAAATGCTGAAATGAATTTACCAACCCTACTACTTATACACAACAAAAGCTGATTATGTGTTTGTGTTTAAGTTTAGGGAGAGGAGTACCATGCACAGAAAGATAAGAGACCAAAGTGCCTTGAAACTTACAATCACAATTATTCTTTACTCTCCAGAGATAAGAAAGCTGCTCAAAGTTAGCGGAGTACAGGAACAGGGCAAGGGCCTGAGAAGCAAATGCAGGAAAGCAAATCTCTGAGTTCCCCTGCCGCCAACCTGCTCCAGAGAGGAAAAGGTGTCCCAGCCCTCCTGGGGTCTGGAACAGACAACAAACCAGGCCAATGACAACAGACATGCCAGGAGGGGCAAAACACATTTTTTAAAAACCCAAAGAACTATATCGAGAGTTTGAACAGAACTTGTGACAATCCTTTACCACAAAGAGACCATTAAATAGGCCAAGTTAGAGTAGCTACAGACTCATCCCTATCATTTCATTTGATTTCTCTAGATAAAGGCTGGGAATGAAAGTATGTAACCCTATCAGGCTAAGCAAAATGCTTTTCTACTTCAAAAGTCTTCCACTAATGTGGAAAAAATGATTTAAAAAGTCAGTGAATATTTTCATTCACCTTCTAATTAAGTGATAAATCTATCTGTAGGAGAACCCTGAACCATGCTGGGAATACTCCTCAGAAAAATTGAATAAATAAGGAAATGTTAGGTTCTTTGAAAATGAAAAGTGTCTTGGGCCAAGATATGATAACCACTTTACATTTCTGAAAAATAATATTTAAGTGAAAAATACACACTAATGAAATCACTGATCTTACTGAAAACCACTTACTCTAAAATGACAACCTAATAATTATAACCTCATAAATTTATTCAAAGACTAATAAATCTTTTATAGACATATTTTATAACAAACTCTCTGATGGATAATTTCCTTCACTGATACAGCTGACTTCCAAAAGATGGTGGCACACCTTAAAGGAGGAATAAGGCATTAGGCATAGGAAGACACCAGTAAATAGGAAGCTGAGTGGGTGCATATCACCATTTCTTCCACAGGACCCTAACAGTTCACCTCTGAGGCCAAAACCCACTTCCCCCTTGCAATCCTGGAGGCAGGCAAGTCAGTAAAAAGATCAATGCGAAAAAAAGGCAGGAGAGAGGGGCAAAACATTTCCCTCGCTGCACTATTTAGTCTGTTACCATGCAGGTGGGATACTGTCAATGTCAACTGTCCACTCCATTATATGAAACACTTTTAAGTATAATTCCATGTTAATGGGAAATGGGGAAATGGATTATAACTGTCTACTGAAACTCTGATCCAATCTAAGTAACAAAAAAAGTGAAAATAACTTCATCAGATAGAAGCTGGGAATAACTTTATTACAAAAATATTCTTTTGAATACTTCCTAAGTTTCCACAGCATTAAGAAAATTATTTAGTTTTTAAAAGAACATGATTTACACATAGGTTCAAATGCATTAATGTAACATTTTCTAAACTGTGCCAGTGCTGAGAAAGGAACCAGCAGCCTGCCAACTTCACAGCATGCCTGCACTGTGCTCCTACAACAGTCATTAACAACCAAGATCCTGTCAACTCCTATTTCTTCCTTATGTTTGCTTTGGGGCAATTTTTATTACCCCATTAATATTCTCTAAACTGTCCCTGATCCTAAATACAACAAAGAATCTGTTCTAAAGGAGTGAGGATATGACGGAAAAGTATTAGATACATAAGAGGTCTAACATCTGGACAATCCAAATTACATTTTGCTCAATTCAATTCTAAGTCAATTACAAGATAAAAAAGAAGTCACAAGACGAATTTTCTTTCTGTCCCAGTAGATGAACCAAAAGAATGACTTAAATTCAGCAGCTTCCCTCTATACTCCTATAAATAATGAAAACAGAAAGCAAAATTTTAAATGATCAGAAGTTTCAACTTACACATTTAACATAACTTAAGAGGTACAGCACATGTTCTCACCTTCACTCTTTCAAAAATTCCCAAGTTTGGGGGCGCCTGGGTGGCTCAGTGGTTTGAAGCCTCTGCCTTCAGCTCAGGTCATGATCCCAGGGTCCTGGGATCGAGCCCCGCGTCGTCGGGCTCTCTGCTCAGCAGGGAGCCTGCTTCCCTTCCTCTCTGCCTGCCTCTCTGCCTACTTGTGATCTTTGTCTGTTAAATAAATAAATTAAAAAAAAAAATTCCCAAGTTTGAAAACCACAGGACTAAAAGGAATCCATACCATACCACCACTGCAGCAACCAACCAAAAGTCTGCAACACACACAGCCAAGGCACATTCAATGTTCCATGGGAGATAAAACAGAAGATAGGTATCTTCAACATCAAGAAACTCACACTCTGGGGCACCTGGCTGGCTCTGGTGTAGAGCGCATGACTCTTGATTTCATGTTGAGTTCAAGCCCCACGCTGGATGTCGAGATTATATTCATACATAAATACGTAAATAAATTAAAAGAAACTCACACTCTAGCCTAAAGGATGGTTAGAATGCTTGACACAACCTTTCTGAATGACCTACAGGTGTAAGAAGCCATATGATAAACATATCCACTGTTTCTTATGGCTAATTTTTCTATCTTGGCATAGCATGTCATTTCAGGAAAATACAATACTTAGAAGTAACTGGCAGGTATATTTACATTCCAAACGTTCCCCAAAAACTGGTTGGGAGTAAGAATTAAGAAATGAGTCTGCCCTGGGACACCTGGGTGGCTCAGTTGGTTAAGCAGCTGCCTTCGGCTCAGGTCATGATCCCAGGGTCCTGGGATCAAGTCCCACATCGGTCTCCTTGCTTGGCAGGGAGCCTGCTTCTCCCTCTGCCTCTGCCTGACACTCTGTCTGCCTCTGCTCCCACGTGCTCTCTCTCTCTCTCTAACAAATAAAATCTTTAAAAAAAAAAAAAAAAAAAGAAATGAGTCTGCCCTGATATTAATAAGCAAGGAGGGAGTGAACAGGTTACTAAACCTGCCGCACCAGAGTCCTCAACTATTACATACAGAATTGACTAGATGCAGAATGGAAAGTGTTTTTATTTCTTCAAAAGCCAACTCCAACTAACTGGTGATGACCACCTGCAGGCCTTTGCTGAGATGGTTAGATCCTTTTAGAAAAAAGCCACATCCTGTGTTCCCTGCCATCAGAAGTTGGGTGTTTGAGTTCCTGCTACTGACTTAACATCAGAATGTTCACTGGGGCTGTTTTTCCAGTAGTAGCAACGTGTTGCACATCCACATGCTCTCTTCAGTCTTCCTGATGAGCAATGGTTGCGATTCAGTTCAAAGAGACTACAAACTGTGGCTGTGTAACAGAGCACTTCCCTGATTGTGAACAGATAGTAACACCTCACATGTATTAAGATGGAGCCAACACTTAATACATATTAATGCATTTATTGTCCAAAGAGTCTCTAGGATATACATTCTATCACCATCATCATCCCCATTTTGAAGATGAGAAAGGGAGGCACAACTAGGTGAAGCAGCTTGCCCAAGGCTTCAAAGCAGGTAAGTACGAGAGCCAGAACGTGATCCGGGGCAGCCTGGCTCCAGATCTCCCACTTTGACCCACTTTGCTTACTGCTTCTCTGTCAGCTGCACACTGACTGAACCTACAACTTCAGTTTTGTTAATGCTATCCATGAGTAAGCCAGAAGTCTGGGTTTCACAGTGGCATAAGTCTATTTCATCTGCACTTCTGAAATGTTTAATCTCTTCAAGGGGCCTGGATTCTGACAGAGTGCTCAGTTTACCCATACCTTCGGTGTGGGTAGATTATTGGGCATATTTTTTTTTAAATCGAAAGTTTCATTAAGTCATCTATTCCACCACATAAAACAAACCCTCCGGGACACCTGGGTGGCTCAGTCAGTTAAGTGTCTACCTTCAGTTCAGGTCATGATCCCAGGGTCCTGAAATCAAGTCCCATATGCGGCTCCTTGCTCAGCCAGGAGCTTGCCTCACACCTCTGCCTGTTCTGCCTGCAGCTCTCCGTCCTTCTGCTCTCTGACAAATACATAAATAAAATATTTAAAATAAATAAGTAAATAGATACATAAATAAACAAATACAACCCTCCATTTAACAGAACCCTCAAGAAATGCAAGTTTTCAGATTAAAGCAATGCTCCCATTAACAGAACATTAGAAAATTGTTAGTAGCTGATTCGTAACACCTAAGTCTTGGAGAGATCTCTACAGTGAAGAGAACTTCTGACAACTGGTCATTTTAAAGAACTTCGCAATCATTATTCTAAACATTATTTCTCACAATACAGGAGTGTAGAAGGCACATGACCTACAAGATTTAACTGTATCTTAGCATACTCAGAAATTGATTTTCTAAATACACACATTCTCCTAAGGGGGGAAATTCCACTTCCCAAGTGATTTACTGAATATGTAGTCTTTTTTTTTTTTTTTTTAAGATTTTGTTTATTTATTTGACAGAGAGAGAGAGAACACAAGCAGGGGGAATGGGAGAAGGAGAGGCTGGCTTCCTGCTGAGCAGGGAGCGTGATGTGGGGCTTGACCCAGGACCCTGGATCAAGACCTGAGCCTAAGACAGATGCTTAACAACTGAGCCATCCAGGCACCCCTGAATATGTAGTCTTATTAATCCTTACTAAAACAAATGTAAACTTGGTCCCCCAAAAATGACTTCAAGGAGTAACAGAACAAAATAACTTTTAAAAGAATTTGTTATATCCAAGTCATAATCCAATGTGTAAATTATCTTCAGGTGCTCCCACTGCACCCTTTTCCATATTACTACACTTCAGATCGCATATATTTAACAAACCAACCAGCTGGCTTGTTTCCAAATTCAAAATACATGGTATCATACGTAAAGAGCAACTCTGAATTTTTTTATTTCCATTCCTGATATCAACAATGTAATAAATTTACATTCAAGCTTCAAATCTTTAAAGTACAGCATAAAAAAGAATAAAACTACATATGCAATAAAAATTAAATGAATATTAAGAGTATTCGGAAAGAATGGTAGCTCTTAAGAGGAAATCAGAAGTTTGAAAAAATACTCCAGTTGCGAAAAGAATGATACTGGCTGCGGTTAACAAATTCTTTATGTTCCCCAATAGTAAAAGAGGAGCCCGTACCCACATTTTATATCATGTATGTACTCCTATTTATCTGTATCCTGAAGCTTTCTTGTTTTACATAAAACTAAAATTTTAAAAATCAAAGTTTTATTATTTTCTTCCAAATGAATCATCTGGCACTTCACCTTGAAGATCCTAATACTTATTTTAAAAAATTCATGTTTTCTAATCTCCTATAGTCTCAAACTTAGAGCAACAAAATTAACCACTTTTCCATTTACAAAATGTTTTAAGTGAATTACCATCAGTAAGAATTGGTCCTTCTTTTGACCACAGGTAAGGGCCAGTCCCTACCCCCCCCCAACTTCCACATTTTCCATTCCTAAACTTTGTTAATAAGGGGGCTGTCTGGTGAGCTTGGGTCATTTTTAAAGCAAGAAGTAATGAACTAAGATGTAAATACACTCTAGCACCATAACCAAGAGAATGAAATTTGTATATATATGGTTTACTTTTCATTAGACAGCTCCTTCTAGACTTGACCCAATGTGACCTGCCAATTCTATTCATACTCTCCCTTACCCTTGTCTCTCCACCAGAAACTACTACTGTATGCATGAAGAGCCAAGGGCCATGAAAACCAAGAGGAAGTGTCCTGTGTTCTCATAAAGAAGTTTTTATGAAGAACAAATTTAGTTCACTTTTTGAAATGTATAAACCACATAACAACAAAACCACAAGAGGGAAACAAAAAACTAAGTACAGTAATGGTAGTAAATATTTTTATGACAATCCTATTATTAGGTTACCCCTAGCTGTAAATTTCTCGCTCAGTTTTAGCTCTCTCCAGCACAAATTCATTCTCAGGCAGTAGGTCATGAGGCCGCTCTGTGTTTAAACACAACCTCAGCACCACTTGGCCACTTCCTAAGACTGCTGTTGCTCTTCACCCACTCATTACCTGTATCAAAACAGACAACCCTGGCTGGGTCCCCTTCAGCCCTCTGAAGCAACCCCTCTTGAGCGCTCCTTGGCCTTTTATGGTGGAGGCATGTGATGAGCATATCTGCACCAGCTGTTCTTAATTACCTCTCAGGCTGGGGTGAATGACTCAGCAACCCAACTTTTTTAGAGTCATCATCCTACCTTGTTATCCAACCAACATACTGAACAATGGTAAACCACCAGACCCAGCCATATTAAACAACAATAACACACCATGCAATGCAGTCACTAAACCAAAGCCATCCCACTCCAAGCTGACTCACCAAGAGTCCTTTTCTCCCCAGGCTTCTTTAGCCAAAGACAGAAGTGGCAAGTGCCTTCAAGCCCAACCCAGCCCAGCCCTTGCACCACTACCCAAGACCAGGAAGAAGCCAGCTTGCCCACCTCTTTCCATTTCTCTGCTTGACCATGTGAAGCGCTCAAGTGCTCTGTCACCAACACGTCCGGTGTGTCCCCCCCCCTTATGTTTCTGGACGGCTCTAAACGCAAAGCCTCCAAATATGAGGAGCGTTAAAGTATATGAACAAAGACCCAGTAGTGGCATCCACCCTGGGTAACAGTCCCAACACTGATACGGTTCTCCAAATAGATAAGCATCCCTACAAAACAGCCTTTGTTCCTTCAAGCATCGCACAGCAGCTTATTTTTCCCCCACACGTCTTTCACAATTACTACTACACTATACCTTAATCAGCCCAAGTTTCACGCAGAAGGCTCGCTGCACAAAGGCACTCCGCACAATACTACTCAGTGACATAAACCCGCCGCGCAAGAATGAGAAAGCAGTGGCACTCGTGTTCCCTTAGACAAGCACAAAGCTGGTGCCTCGGCGGCAATCAGCACCCACCCTCACCACACTGTGGGAGTCTTAATTACAACGTGTGGGCAAAACTCCAACAAAGGGAGCTCTGCGATGTCCGGTCCTCCAAACCCATCTTGGCTCAACCCAGCCCCGCAAGGTGGCATTTCTGCTCCAGCCACGACCTCGGCCATTCTTAACGTGACTCCACGCGCCGCAGACACCCAGGCCGGGCAGACCGGACGCAGGCAGCTCGCGGGACGCGTCGGCTGCTGAGCGTGGTGGGAGGGGGCGGGAGGACAACACGGAGCCGGGGCCGGCCGCGCGGGCGGTGCTGATGTGTCACACGGTCCCGGAGGGCCGGGCTCGGACCCGGGCGACGGAGAGGGGGCGGGGGACCGGGCGCCCCGCGGCCCCGGGCGCTTCCCCGCCCCACCGCGCCCACCGCGCTCGCCCGAGGGGAAAGTGCAGCGCGGGCCGGTAAACAACAGCGCTGGCCGCGCGCTCGCAGCACCGGGCGCAAGCAGGTCGCCCCTTCCGGCCGCCGAGGCCACTTCCAGGAAGAGGGGCCGCCGCCGCCCCCCGCCCAGAAGGCCGCCGCCCGCGTCGCCGGCCCGGCCCGCGGGCGGCCCCTCACAGGCGGGCAGCCCGGACCGCGCGCCGCCGCGCGGACCCTCCCGGGAAGGACGCGAGGAACGCCGAGCCACTCACCAGAGCCGAGGCGCCGCGCGGCCCGACTGACTGCGGCGAGCTAGCCCAGCGGGCGGCGCGGGCAGCGGTCAGGTGACTCACTCCCTCCCAGCGGCCGGCCGCCCCCTTCCCTTCCCCTCCCGTCCCCTCCCCTCCCTTCCCCTCCCGTCCCCTCCCCTCCCTTCCCCTCCCTCTCCCTCCCTTCCCCTCCCTCTCCCTCCCTTCCCCTCCCTCTTTTCCCCTCCCCTCCGCCGCCGCGGCGGCCGCCGCCACCTCCCGGTGTCTAAACCCCGCCTGCCGGAGGCCCCGCCCCGTGGGTCCGCCTAGCGAAGCCCCGCCCCTCCAACCCCGCGGCGCTAAGCCCCGCCCCCGCCGGAGACCCCGCCCTCACTCGAGGCCTCAATCAGCGGGCTGCGGCCCGCGGGATTCCAGCTGCTGCGGCGGCTGCAGCGGCTGCACTCTCCCGAGGCCGACGGGAGAGGTCGTGGGCAGGAACTGCGCGGGCCCGGAGCAAACCTCCCAGGGACGGCGGCGGCAGCGGAGGGGCCGGCGCTCGGCTCCCCTTTGCTAGCACAGCCGGCCGCCTGCACGGAAAAGCCACCGAGGACCACCTCCTCCTCCTTCCCAAGGTTGCACAGAAAGGAGAAGGCTGACGGCCTTCTGGACCCAAGCATTGCCAGGACGCTCGGAATTGAACGAAGCTGCCAAGAGCCCAGACAGAGTCCCACAGACAACAGGAGGTCCCTCCTCTACCATCCCTTAATGGTGGCTGGGCGCCCAGGTTCACAAGGTGGTATTTGAGCTTGCTGGTAGGACGTTATCGAATGCGTTCAGGATTTTGTAGAAAGCATCTGGCAGCCCTACTTCTGCTGTCTGACAAAGAAAATAAGGGCATCCGCCTAACAGGTGTTCCCCTTTAGGCCGTGGCTGCCAGGAAACTTGGAGCCAGGTCCAGCGCCCAGTGGTGTCAGCCAGGTCAGCTCGAGCCCTGGTCAGGCTTTCCTCCTCCGATGCTTATTCTGGTGTTTATCCAATTGTCAGTTTTAAAACTATGTCCCAAGCCATTTAGCACCTCTGGAGTGCAAAGCACTGTCTCTGCGAAAAGATACACACGAGGCAAAGCCCAAGCTTATCAATCTGGAGAGAGAACTGAGACTGTGCCAGCCAACCTGATTGGAGTTGGAATTGTCTGTGCAAAGGGATTTTGCTGTTGGCTTTGAGTTCAAGCGAAGAGAGAGAGGAGATGGAGACAAATTGGGGGCTGAACAGCCGCAGCACAAGGGTGTGGGGACTCATTCTTGAACAGAGGAGGACAGCCCTGGAGCTCCCAGGACAAAAAAAAGTTACCAAGATGATAAAGTCAGGTATTATAACTAATGTGACTGAATGTGTACTCACAGGTTAGGGACAGCGGAGTTTCATCCAGAATACGTGAGAAAGTGACAAGTGCAAGGAGTCAAGTGATTGACTGTGACTTCAAATCAGGGCAGGGGACGGCATTGCATTGGATCTTAACTGGGAAGAATAGGGCTCTGCAGCGTGCAACATGCTCTTAGTCCAGAGGTAGGAGGCAGATGGCATTCCAGACTGCCAGAGTTCACAGTGGGGTACAAAGAAATGCTGAGAAATGAGGAAAGAACACAGACCATAAAAGGATTTGGGTTCTTCCACATGTGAGAGTTTTTAAGTCTTCACTCTCCTTCTACCTAAGCCAATGAAATTATGTTGTTCTTTCCTCCCACACTTGTACAGTTTTTTTTTCTAGATGAAGAACAGATCTTCCACTTTGGGAGGAACTCTTCCTCCTTTGAATGACAGTGGTGATATTTTCTAGCACAACCTCTGATTTGCTTCATTATTTGAAAAGTTTTACAAATGTGGTGAGGAGACCAAGACAGCTAGGAATGACTCTCCAATTTTAGTGTGAGAATCTCTGGGTGCTTGTAAAATACAAATGCCTGGGTCCTGCCCCAAAGATTCTGATTTCACGGGTCTGCATTTTTAATAGTGACACAGGTGGTCTTTAAACCACTCTTGAGAAGTACTGAGCTAAAGCTTATAGTGTGTAGTAGGGACAGGCTAAAAATTAAATTAAATAAATTAAATGAAATAAAACCAGGTCAGAATGGGCATCATACACTGTTCTTAGAGTTTGGCCTTTGCTCCATGGGCTGACGGGAGTGCGTAGAGGTCTCTAAGTCATACGATTCTTTCTAAAACTTTTTTTTTTATTTGACAGATGGAAGTCACAAGTAGGCAGAGAGGCAGGCAGAGAGAGAAGGGGAAGCAGGCTCCCCGGCTAGCAGAGAGCCCGATGCGGGGCTCGATCCCAGGAGCCTGGGATCATGACCTGAGCCAAAGGCAGAGGCTTTAACCCACTGATCCACCCAGGTACCCCAACTCATATGATTCTTTTTAGAAGCTAATTCCAGAGAACTTCATTCACTCCATCTCTGTTGCTTTAGCTCCTTTAGTCTTTAAAAACTCATGTACTATCCAGGCAACAACGTTTAGGGGAGGGGATCAAAAAATAGGCTTTAAACTGCAGATGATTACCAAGATAAATAAATATTGGTGTCACCAACTTGAAAAACAGCCAGTTGACATTTCTTCCCTCCAAAGGGATTGTGATTGAAACTATACCTCCCCTGTCCCTGATGGGGAGATTTTCATGGAAAATGAACATATTTTATTAGAAAACAAGGAGGACATCCTGGAGCAGCATAGACGAGCATGCCCTCATGTTGACCTGACATCTGAAACAAAGAGGAAAGGGATGTAACCTCTGGCTGGAGATGTGCACAAAGTCTAAGATCAAAACAACCAAAAAAGGCAGATGAAGGAGAAAAAAGAAGACCGTATTGGAGAAGAGCTCTGTGGGGCAAGACCCAAACTGGTGAAAGTGGTGCTGCCCAGACACCAGATTTAATGACAACCAAAGTGGTTCAATGAAGAATCCCAGCACGGAAAAATTCTTGTGCCTCCAAAAGCCAATCAGAGGTCAGAGTGGACTAACAGTGGCTGTGAAATTTGTGTCACCCTCCTCGTCAAGAAAGGGAGTTTCTTTTTCATCCCCTAATTTGTAAGAAGAATCACAACCAATGATCAGGGCTTAGAGGGAAGTTCAGCTCAATAAGGGAAAATATATAGAAAAGACTTTCATCTTAAGCCTGTTTCAAGCTCCCCGACCTGACACTTAAAATTTCCCACCATTACAGACTGATGGTGCCCCAAATTTCCCTCACTCTGTGGCATATATTTATATAATGAAGTAGAGAAAATGTTATTCTCTCGGAAGGTCATGCTGGACAGTGTACTTATTATATAATGAATGAATGAATGAATGAGATTACTGAAGTTACTAAATGTTTGATGCAAATGCTTTCCTGTGGAGCCAATGGTGTTTGTGCATGTTGCTAAGTCAGAAACAGCACATAGAGAGCCTTCAGCCAAGGTCACATGCCTGCAAAGAACAGAGAAAAATCCAGCCCGATAGCTTTGTTATATGTATTTGTTGATGTTCACATCAAGGACTATATAACCTTGGCTCTTGATCTTTTATCTTTAAAATTCATGCAAGTATTAAATTCTACTCCATAATAATAAAAATTTCCTCAAAATTAAGGATATATATGTGTGTGTGTATATATATATATAAATGTGTGTGTATATATATATGCACATATATATATATATATATATATACACATATATATATATATTTAGTAAAAGTGACACAGTTGGTAGAGGGGCTGTATTTTAACTCACCTCTGGCCTATATCATTTTATTCACCTAGAGCAGTGTTCTCAACAGAGGCCAGTTTTACCCCCCTAGGAAATATTGGTGTTGATAAGGAAGGGAGGAGATGCTACTGATATCTAGGAGATAGAGGCCAGAGATGCTGTTAAACACCCTACAATGTACAAGACAGTCCCCGTGGATAAAAAAAACTTAGTGAATAAGCGCACTTCATTCCCCATTCACAACAAAGAATCCTCTGTCCCGAAGTGTCAGTAATGCCAAGGTTGAGAAGCCCTGAGCTAGTTGTACTCATGCTCCAGTGGGAGAAATGTGTATATATCCTTGATAAAGATAAGCCACTGAATTTTCTGTAGCTTCCTAGCAACCAGATTAAAAAGGAAACCTGATCAATCAGGACTGAGCTAAATGGGGGTTGGACTGAAGTGACCACAGTGAGAGAAAAAAGTACTGAAAGCCTAGGGAAGAGAAAATGAGCACAGCCGTGAGGATCCACCCACCCCACCACCCGCATCACACCAACTTGTTCCCCAGGCTGGGCTGCTTTAGGTAGGAAGCACTTTGGAAATGGAGTAGAATGATGGCTGACCTCTAAGATCTGAGAGCCATAAAAGGAGACCTATTGGATCAGAGGACAGATAAGTATAGTGTCACAAAATCACTGGGTTTTCACTATTGGCCACTCCAAATTCCCTCTCTAGCCTTCTCTACCCTGCTCTGTGTTGCAGGACAAAGATCTCTAGGCACAGAATCCATGGGTTCCCCTGCTGCCTCGCTTCTGGTTGTATTTGGATAGTGGGAGGCATCAATAGGAACATAGCTGTTTCTCTGCCAGGCAATAGGTTGGCTGTAGCCATAGTCCTCTACCAAGACCTCAGTTCTTGCCAGGCAAACTTCTCCTAGAGCTATAGAAAAAGCAGCATCATTCTAGGAGTGAGAGCTATACCTCCCCACCCTGGATAGCCCCAGGGTGCACCATTATCCCACTATCCCTTAGTGGGTTACATGTCTTCCCCTTTATAAGTGGTCCCATATGTTTCTTGCCAGTTCCCTGACTGATTCACCAGGCCAAGACTTGCAGGTAGCCAGAATGAATATATGAACACATATCAGGCGCGGGGGAGTTCCTTAAAATCTGAAGCCAAGAAAAGGGAGAACTAGAGGCATAAATAGAGGCACATCTCTCATGCTGCCCAGAGGGGAGGGTGCACTGGCCAAGGATACAGTGTTTTCTTCCCGAGTACTATTTATTCCTGAGTACATCGTGAGGAGAGAAGCCACAGTCTACTGTGGTTTGGTTCCACGAGACTACCATTAAGGTCACCCCACTCACATCCCTCTTTGGTTTCTTTCTAATGACTTGGCTTCACATACATTCACATACACTGAGATTGGTTGGTGAACATTTGGTACGCTTGCTGGCAATATTCTCACAGCGAACTAATAAATGATCTTGGCGGTCTTCTTCCTGTCTCTGCAGCTTAGGGCGAGCGTGCATCCAAAGGATGGATTGACATTGATGCATCAGCAGCTCAGCTTCCTGCATCTGCCAGTTCAGAATGTGGGACATTTCACAAGGCAAAGCCCAGCATGGCTTGGTCCAGGTGCTGGCTACTTCACAGAAACACTCTGTATATTAATTATTGGTGATTTCAGGACTGACCTTTAGACCAGGGACAGTTTATTCCCACTCACTTCCCTTTTCCTAAATCCCTTTTTGGCAGACATTGCTAGTTGTCTACCCAATCCCCCTTCTTCCTTCTTCCTTTCTAACAGAATTCTAATTGTGCTCAATAACACTTAAAAACACCACCCCAGACTCCATTAACCATGTGACCTAGCTCTGTTCAACCAGATATAAGTAAACATGCACTTTATTGAACGTCCAGGAAAGCTTTTACTTGCGTGATAGCAGAAGAGCAGATCAGCTGGTATGCACTTTTACCCTCTGCTCTCCCCATGAAAAGACTGGAGGTGCAGGGGCGCCTGGGTGGCTCAGTGGGTTAAAGCCTCTGCCTTCGGCTCAGGTCATGATCCCAGGGTCCTGGGATAGAGCCCCACATCAGGCTCTCTGCTCAGCAGGGAGCCTGCTTCCCCCTCTCTCTCTCTTCCTGCCTCTCTGCCTACTTGTGATCTCTGTCAAATAAATAAATAAAATATTAAAAAAAAAAAAAGACTGGAGGTGCAGCTCTTTTCTTTCAACCTTGAGGATGAAAACCACAGGCTAAGGATAGAAGAACAGGAAACTAAAAGGAAGCTCAGGTCCTTGATGCCTACCCTGAGCAGCTGACCAGCCCTGGTTGTGAGGTTTACTTTCTAATTGTCCCAGAGGAAGTAAACCCTATTTGGTTAAGCTTCAGGAGTTCGGTTTCTATTACATGAAGCCAAATGCATTCTCAACCGATACCCCTTCTGCACCTCAAGGCTTTGACTGGTCCCCCGGTATCATTGTGTTTAAACGCATGCGCTAAGGACCCCTACAGGCATGCGTCCTAGGTTATGTGGGAATAAACGGACTGTTATGAACATACACAACCTGGACACGTGACCCTGGAAGCTGGCAAATGAATGGCAGTCCGTAGCAGCATAACAGTGTTGAGAGTAGAAGGGCAAAAAATAGATCTTATTTATGAAATTTGAAGAATAGTATTACTGACTTCAGGATTGCCATCTCCTCTTAGATATAACTAGGTCACAAATAAGAAAACAGAGATGCAGAGAAACTAGTAAAAATACTCGGATAAAATTCCAAGAAATGGCTCTCTGAAACATGGGGCAGCTGTCAAATGGGGGGGGGAGTTAAAATCTTTCAAAACAATTTCATGGATTTAAGCTCTGCAAAAACACTAGGAGGGCATAAGAAATTGCATGGAATTATTCTGATCATTTAAATTCTTCCTCTGTTATTGTGCATTTTATAACTAAATAATCAGAAATCTGCATCATAATGAATAGATTACATGAACTAAAAGAGGCAGACCCACTTAAAGCAGCCAAAATAAAGAAATATATGTTAAATCCGCATCTATCCCAACCAACCCACGTTGGGCTTAGGGGAAGCAATAGGAATGAAGAGATGTTGAATTCCAGTTAGTAAAAAAAAAATCTTCTTTGTACTAATAATTTGAAAATTTTACCTCAATAAAAGGTGGCTTTAGAATTAATATTAAGCTTAGAATTCTGAAAGCATCAATTTAAATTGATTAGAACACTAGAAAATTGCCTCCTGGCTATATAAGATTTCCAGAAGAAATACCATTGGGAATGTTTTTTTTATATATCCCTCAGGATAAACAAGAAAAGGAAACCGAGGGCATATCTCTAATTAGCTACATGTGCCCCTTGGGTTTCTAAAAACAAGCTCTAACATAATTTGATTCTTTGTCCTCAGCAATGAGAAGTCAAGCATAAAGCCATTTGCAAGCACCACATGATGTGCCGTAGAAAGGAGCAAAAATAATCATAGACATTTCCATCAGTCTATTTAATAGACAAAAGTCCATGTTTCTGTTATCGTATCCAGATAAATCAGGCTTCGCCTTTCTTACTTCTTTACTTGGTGCCTGAAATCCCTTGGAGATTAATTTTTGGGGATGAAAGTTTTGTATATTCAGAAGTTCTCTGTAGAATTAAAGTTCTGTCAAAGGGCGAATACAGTAAGCCACACTCAAGGACAATCACAATCACTCTAGAGAGAATAAGTTTATAAAAATACAGCAGATAAGGTTCAAATATGTCTTCGTGGGGAAATGGGAGGGGGTATCTAGAATAGGAACCATGAAGTCTTAAGAATTTAAAGGGTCTTAAGATGGGGCCAAGAAGGGCAATAGAAAGGCAAGAACGCTAAGCAGTAGGACACCAACTGAGACTAATTCGGAATTATTGTGAAGAGCTAGTGCAGCTTTTGGAAAGTGTTATCTATTCATTAAGATTTTCACTATAAACCCATCTCTAAGTATGAGATTGAAAATAAGATCCTCGCTGGAATGCCTGGGTGGCTCAGTCCCTTAAGCCTCTGACTGCAGCTCAGGTCATGATCTCAGGTCCTGGACCCAGCCCCCCACGGCCCCCCTGCAGTGGAGCTCCACACTCAGTGGGAGTCTACGCCCGCCCCTCCCCACTCCTACTCACAGATGTGCACTCTCTCTCTTTCTCTCAAATAAATAAAATCTTAACCCCCCCAAAAAAAAGCAAAAGACGATCCTCAGAAATTATAAATTAATCAGTATTAGTAGAAAAATTAAGGACAGCAAATAGAAAAGCACAAGCAGCAGGAAAGGTTCAGATACAACTATCTTAATCATCATTAATATGCTAAAGCTATGTGTGCATTTCATACTTGATCATTTACAGGCCATTTTCATAGATTTTGTTTCATTTGATACACTACCTTCTAAGGCAGATAAAACAGAGTATCTGATTTCTAAAATGAGGAAGCTGAATTTGGGGGCCTAAAGCTGGTAAAGGTTGCCACACAGTGCTTTGGGCTCCTTAACCAAAAACCCTTTCCTCTACCTGAAACAGTTTCCCTGAGGATCCCACAAATAAATACAGATAAATAAACTTGAATCCATGGAGCTCAATATTGTCCCATTGCATTGAATTATATGCATGTTCAAACCTTCATATCGCACAATGTGCAGCGATACCCTTTATTTTTCATGAAGTATGATTTGTGATACTTAATCACAAATTTCTAGAAAATTTGTCTGTCAACTCTCTCTTGCAGTATGATTTGTAGGGAATTTTTTTTTAAAGCACTTTTACCTGTAATGATCAAACATGGCCTCTCTGGAGGCCTCCTGGGAGGGACTATGGGACAAGCCAGGGATGGCCTAGATTAGAAGCTGCTATCGGAATCACCAGGTCCAGAGGCTAAGTGTTTTTATTGGAATTGAGTACTTTAGTCCAATTCAAGTTGACAGGGAATCATTGATAAGACAGTAGATGGAACACAAATTAACATAGGCTGGTTTGGGAAGGAATTTTGTCCTCTTGGAGAGGCACTTCAGTATAGTGGGGACAAGCATGGGCTCTAGAGCCAGACTGTCTGAATCCCAGTTCTACTACTTTCCCATTTTGGCTTGTTTCTTCAACCATAAATGGGGGTTATGCTAATATTCATTCCTAGCATCGTTGTAAACATTACATGAGCTAATATGCAGACAGCCTTTAGAACAACACATAGTATAAGTTATGTAAGTTTTAGCTTTATTATTATGGAAGCCAAAAATATTCAAGAAAGCTAACCACATTAAAAGCAATGGAAAAGCAGAGATCAGGTCTTGCCCAGCCCCAACTTGCTGATTCTGAGAAGGGCCTAGAGAGCATGAAGAAAAAGATGGGCACCACCGATTTTATGGTTTTGTTCTTAATGTAATGCAAATACAAATCATTTATCAGTGTGAAACTACACAAGAGCTCTTTGCCTAAGTTAAATTTAAATTTAAATCTTAGTTACTAACTAGCATAATGGTAGGTTTCAGAAGAGAGGAGGTATGTGGGCTTTGAGATGAGCATCTTCTAAAGTGAAACGAAAACCATGGGAACAGCTTGACGGGGAGTAAGTTGGGGGAATAGTGGACAATGTCCATAATCCAGTCTGGCCCTTCAGACCCCTTTGACATTTTTGTGCCCCTCTCTACCTTTCATGTGCTTTTGCTCCCCATGACTAGCACCTGCAGTCCTTCTCTAGACGACTTCATTTGGTATACTGATCCAGAAATGGCTGTGAATCCATCTGCCCCAGGTGGTGTTTAGTTGATGGGCACAGAGGTATAAAAGCCAACTCCCTTGCTTCAAGTTCCCCTGTGGGATCAGGTGGAGCCTACTTTCTGTAGGGCCTCGTTTTTCCTCCCCTTCTCTATCCTTCTTCCTCCATTTCCTTCCTGGCTTCCCTAAGGAAGAAATAATAAATAATAAGTAAATCAGGTGCACATGAATCCTTGTTTCAAAGTCTGCTTCTGCGGAGACTGACCTAAGACAGAACTAAAGATAATTTTTGTCTTATTTTATAATTAATGATCTGTAATTAGGGCAGGCTCTGGGGACAGAAGATCTGAGTTCAAATCTTGTCTTGGCACTTTGCTGTGCCAACTTCTCTGTGCCTCCTTCTCATCTGTGAATGTTTTTGATTTAATTCTTCTCGACACAACCAAGAGCTACCTTAGATTCTGTGTCACCTAGGTAGAGGAACAAATCCACATTTGATGAATGCTGAGCACAGGGCTAAATATCAATACTATCTCATGTAATCTTCACAACAACCAAAAGAGGCATGTATGCCCGCCGCTATTTCATGATAAAGAATTTGTGAGTCAGAGAAGTTATTTGCCCAATATTATACGAAATTAGTCTTTAAATTCACAGAAGCTAATGTAGAATGTATAATTATAAGAAGGATTCCCCCCAAAAAGGTAAAATTCTGTTATGCATAATGCCCTTAGTTGTATAAAGATGCCTTCCATTCCGGACTATAAAAGGTATCTACAAGCACATCCTCCATAGTGGGACTACAATAAATATTGAGACAGTGCAAAGATATGTGAAACAGACCCTACTGAATGATATTGTTGAGAGATGGCAACTCAAGTTTTCCAGGAGAAGAGAGAGAAAAAGGGGCAGATAAAGACTGGTCTACTAAACATCACTGGCAGGAAGGAAATCAGAGAAGGGGCAGGGGGCTCTCAGTGTTAAAATATGATGGGAAATCAGATGAAGTGAAAAAGGAACCTCTGGAGAAATGGAGACATAAACTTCTCAGAACAGTGGTAATCATCATTTCTCCAAGATTGGCACCAGGAAAAACTCTCTGCAAGATGTGATTAGCATAATTACCGGGGTAAACGAAATAAGAACTCAAGTGTGTTAGTCCAGGTCCTCCAGAAAGCAGACACTGAGATGAGATTAAACATTTGATTAGGAGGAGTGCCTGTATGAAAGGAAGTAGGGAGGGAGCCAAAAAAGACTGGCAGAACCATAAGACTCCAATACAAATCAACTTCAGGCGAAGGCAAGAGGGGGAGAAGGTTGCATGGAAGCATCCTAGGAATGGGGTACAGGCTAATGAAGGGTCAGCAAAACCATCAGGAAGGCCTTGAGTCTACTCTGATACTCGTAGGAGTCCTGTGGCTGTGCGAATGGGACTGCCTCAGTATCCCCCACTGCACTCCTTTACTGACAGGTAGCAACCCATGTAAGGCATGGACTTGAACAAAGATGTCATTGAATTTCAAAGCTTAGCAGCTGTGACCCTCAGTCAATTACAATTGCACCTTGCAGTAGAAGGTCTGGGAGATGCATTCTCATGGCTGCCTTATCAAGTTCCCAAAAGTGTCTGAATGTTACAAAGCTACATCCCTTTTATTCTCAGTGTTTCCTAGAAAAATCATGCAATTAGTCACCTTTTTTGAGTACGTATATGCAGCAATCCCTACACTGGATACTTCACGTTTTTCTTCTTTTGTAGTCCTTAAAGTAGCCCTGTGAGGGAAATACTCTTACTCCCCTCCATAGATGAAGAATCCACAGCTTGGAGAAGTTAAAAACTTACCCATTAATACAAAGATATATAGGGGTAATGCCAAGATTCAACTCAGGCACTCTGACTTCTGGGGCTAATCGTCATACTATCACAATATTATCAATTTCGGTATTAGATAAGGTTCTTCTGAAAATTTGGTGAGCCAGTACATGTAAAGACCCTTAACACAGGAGTGCCTGGGTGGCTCAGTGGGTTAAGCCTCTGCCTTCGGCTCAGGTCATGATCCCAGGGTCCTGGGATCAAGCCCCGCATCGGGCTCTCTGCTTGGCGGGGAGCCTGCTTCCCCCTCTCTCTCTGCCTGCCTCTGCCTACTTGTGATCTCTGACTGTCAAGTAAATAAAATTTGTTTAAAAAAAAAAAAAAAGACCCTTAACACAGTGTCTGGCCAGGTAGGAAGAGCTCGAGGAATGTTGTTATTTGGTAGGTAAGCCAGGACTCACAAGCAACTCTGATCAATGCTAACATCTGTAGTCTTGGTCACAGGTGCTGAACAGCCATCCGTGTAAATTCAGTGTTTCAATCCGACGGCATTAGGAACAGCTGAGGAACAGTTTTTAAAAAAAGAAAAAGGAGGGCTATAACGAAACTTTCGTTCAAAAAATATCCGTCACACAGATAGAATTCAATGATAGGAGATACTAAAAATGTAAGTCATGCTTTCTTTGGTTCCCTAGGGAAGAAAGTCACACAGGTGTGGCCTGTTTACTGCCTATTCATAAATAGAAATAGGTAAGATTTATGAGACTGTCAATGGGAAAAGGTTGAGACAAGTTACTCTCTACACTTTTTTTTTAGAAGAAAGCAGAAAGGGAGAAAAAAAAATGTTTGCAGGAAAAGATATCTGGACTTCTGCTTATGACCAAGATGGAGTAAGAGGGACAAGATTCACCCTCCTGCCAGAAAGAGCCAAAAAAATCAGAAAACAATGCGAAACAATGGCTTTTAGACATTGGATTCTGACAACATAGGTCAGGGCTTGCTGAACAAGGGGAAACACACAAGCTGAGTCCTATGAGTCCTATGAGAGACCCCAGGTGGAGCTTGGTAGTCAACCTGAGTTGAGATGAAGATAGAGCAGACACTGTTAGTCTAGAGAAACCAAGGTGTCTGGAATTAACAGAGCAGAATGCTGAAGAGAGGGAGCTACATAAAGAGAGGACTCTAGCAATCTGCAGAGGGTCCCCCTTGGGTCTTCAGTTTAATAAGTGCATGTCTGTGAGGAAAATGCTGGAGGACAGGGTAAGAGCCACCCAAAAGGAGCAGAGGGAGCCAATACTGGAGCTCATAAAGACTGGGAATAGTTCAGATTCTACAAGCCAGAATGGGAAAAAAAAATCTCATCACCCATGGGGTATCGGGTGGAATATTCAGAAGTTTCCTCCTTCAGTAATGGGGCAAAATTGGCCCTAAACTAAAGGCTGCTCCGGTCTCAATTAGCAAAGCTTAAAAGCAAGCCTTGAAACAATCATACTGTTTTCACAGCTGCATCTCAATGGAACTCAAGAATATTTATGAGAATAAAAAATATCCATCACCCAACAGGTAAAACTCACAGTGAATGACATCCAATCAAATATTACCAGGTATACAAAGAAGCAGGAAAATATGACAACCCTAATGAAAAGAAAAACCAATCAAAAGAAAAATATCCAGAACTGATAGGGATACAAATGTAGAATTAATACACAAGGATATTAAAATCAATACTGTAACTATATTCTGTATGTCCAAGAAGATAGAGAAAAAATTAGACGTTTTAAGTAGAGATGTGGCTTATTAATATTACCCAAATCCAACTTCTAAGGGGAAAAAAACATGATGTCTTAATGAAAATTCCATCAGTGAGATGGGATTAACATCAGTTTGGACACTGTAGAAAAAACAAGTAGTTAATTTGAGGACACAGCAACAGAAGCAATCCAAAATGAAATGGAATAAACAACTGGGAGAGGAAATAAACAGAACATCACTTAACTGCAGGACAACCTCAGCAACGGAAGATCCATGTAATTGGAGATCCTAAAGAAAAGGAAGGGAAAGAAAAACCATTAAAGATGTAATGGCTGGAAATTTTTCCAAATTTGATGAAAACCAAAAACAAACACATCCAAGAAAGTCAAAAAAATCTCAAGCACAGGAAAAGGGATTTTAACTGTACAACCCAAACAAATTTAGAATGGATGGATTGCACAACCATAAACATTGTCAAGATAAGGAGACAATACCTACAATCATATTCAAAACAATTAAAAGAGTTTTTATTCAGGAAGTCAGATAAAATAAGAAACCTCCACCCAACCATTTCAAAAATATGAGGTTATGTATAAGGAAGGAGCAATTAGAAATGTGAAAGATAAAATTTTTTTTAATATTTTATTTATTTATTTGTCAGAGAGAGAGAGCACAAGCAGGAGGAGTGGCAGGGAGAGGGAGAAGCAGGCTCCCTGCTGAGCAAGGAGTTGGATGTTGGATTTGATCCCAGGACCTTAGGATCATGACCTAAGCTAAAGGCAGAGTATTAACCAACTGAGCCACCCAGGCATCCCCATAAACTTTAATATATTAAAGTGTAGAATAAAGTCAAGATTAAATCCATAAAAATGGATCACTTAAATATCTCATATGATAATGGTAAAAATATCACCATCCCTAAACTACTGCTAAGCTTCAGATCTGTACTTTCAATGATCTCTTGGCATATTCATGTTCTCAAAGTTTCTTAATTTGGTACTTACATCTTATTATCATACTATCCACATCACCCCATCTTAGTCCTCACCTCAAATTCCTCCACTGTTGATACTTCAATCTCCATTAACCAACTACCTTCTTCCAGAATATCTTGTCCCCATCTGTTACCTCCAGCTTCCTCAAAACCAATCACCAAAGCCTGTGGATTTTACCTCTGAAACATTCTTAATATCAAGTAGTTTCCACCCCCCACTACCCCCGGGTCTATTCTCATGGCCTCAGGCCTTTATCAGTCCTTTAATTTTAATCTAAATATAAACCTTTTACTGAAACAACACATAAAAACAGAAAAGGCACAAATCACAAGTGGACAACATAAAAATTTTAACAAAGTGAAAATGTACCTGTTTAACCACCATCTAAATCAATGTATAGAATTTTTCCATTCCCCCAGATGACTCCCTGATATTGTCTCTCAATAATTACCCATTTCCCCAAAAGATAACCACTGTTCTAAAACCTCACGCAGAAAATTAGTTTTGCCTGTTTTGTGAACTTTTATATAAGTGGAATTACACAGTCTATGATCTTGTATCTGGCTTCTTTAGCTCTGCATTATTTTTGCAAAATTCATTTCTGTTTTTAGGAGTAGCAACATATGCATATTCCATTGCTGAAGAATGAACCACAATGTATATATCCCTTTTACTGCTTGTCGGCATGTGGATTATTTCCAGTTTGGGGCTGCTATGAATAAAGTTGCTGTGAACATACCTGCAAATGTTTTCTGGTGAACTTACCCACACGTTTGTATTAGATAGAAAACTAGGAGTGAGATTGCTAGGTTAAAGGATATCCAGAGGTTCAGCCTTGGTAGATAATACCCAAAAACTTTACAAAACGGTTATTGAGTTTACCTTCCTGCTCTTGGTACATGAGAGTTCATGTTTCATGTCTACCAAAACTCTTGGCATCATCAATTCTCAGTTTTTCCATTCTGGTAGTATGTAATATTTCCCTGTGGTTTTAATTTGCAGTTCCATGATGTTAAACCCCTTTTCATAAACGTATCAACTGTTTCAAAATTCTGATATATGAGGTCTTGTTTGAGTCTTGCCACTTCCTATTGGATTGTCTTTATTTCCTTAATGAGTTCTAGGAAGACCTTGTCACTTTTTTCCTCACCCTGTGGCTTGCCGTTTCAATTTTTCAGTTGGTTTTGGTTTCATTTAATCAACTTTCTAGTGATGTAATTTATATGCAATTAACTGCACAGATTTTAAGTGTATAGTTCTCTGAGTTGTGACAAATGTATACACATGGGTATTCCAATTTCAATCATTTGAGGAACTGGATATCTTAACAATCCTGAATCTTACGATGCACAAAAATGATTTAATTCATCATTTACTTAGATGTACTTCACTTTTTCTCTGCAATGTTTCTGTAGTTTACAATATACTGGAGGTAATAGCCTGTTCAATAGGGCAAGAAAAATAACTAAAAGGGATGACAAATGGATAGAACCAAAACTTTATATTAACAGTCGATACATTTTTTTTCCTATTGATATAATATTTAATTACTTATAAGATCTTTTTTTTTAATTTTATTTTTTATAAACATATAATATATTTTTATCCCCAGGGGTACAGGTCTGTGAATCGCCAGGTTTACACACTTCACAGCACTCATCATAGCACATACCCTCCCCAATGTCCATAATCCCACCCCCCAACCCCCCTCCCCCCATTAACCCTCAGTTTGTTTTGTGAGATTAAGAGTCACTTATGGTTTGTGTCCCTCCCAATCCCATCTTGTTTCATTTACTCTTCTCCTACCCCCTTAAACCCCCATGTTGCATCTCCTCTCCCTCATATCAGGGAGATCATATGATAGTTGTCTTTCTCCGATTGACTTATTTCGCTAAGCTTGATACCCTCTAGTTCCATCCACGTCGTCGCAAATGGCAAGATTTCATTTCTTTTGATGGCTGCATAGTATTCCATTGTGTATATATACCACATCTTCTTTATCCATTCGTCTGTTGATGGACATCTAGGTTCTTTCCATAGTTTGGCTATTGTAGACATTGCTGCTATAAACATTCGGGTGCACGTGCCCCTTCGGATCACTACGTTTGTATCTTTAGGGTAAATACCCAGCAGTGCAATTGCTGGGTCATAGGGTAGTTCTATTTTCAACATTTTGAGGAACCTCCATGCTGTTTTCCAGAGTGGTTGCACCAGCTTGCATTCCCACCAACAGCGTAGGAGGGTTCCCCTTTCTCCGCATCCTCGCCAGCATCTGTCATTTCCTGACTTGTTCATTTTAGCCATTCTGACTGGTGTGAGGTGGTATCTCATTGTGGTTTTGATTTGTATTTCCCTGATGCCGAGTGATGTGGAGCACTTTTTCATGTGTCTGTTGGCCATCTGGATGTCTTCTTTGCAGAAATGTCTGTTCATGTCCTCTGCCCATTTCTTGATTGGATTATTTGTTCTTTGGGTGTTGAGTTTGCTAAGTTCCTTATAGATTTTGGACACTAGCCCTTTATCTGATATGTCATTTGCAAATATCTTCTCCCATTCTGTCAGTTTTCTTTTGGTTTTGTTAACTGTTTCCTTTGCTGTGTAAAAGCTTTTGATCTTGATAAAATCCCAATAGTTCATTTTTGCCCTTGCTTCCCTTGCCTTTGGCGATGTTCCTAGGAAGATGTTGCTGCGGCTGAGGTCGAAGAGGTTGCTGCCTGTGTTCTCCTCAAGGATTTTGATGGATTCCTTTCTCACATTGAGATCCTTCATCCATTTTGAGTCTATTTTCGTGTGTGGTGTAAGGAAATGATCCAATTTCATTTTTCTGCATGTGGCTGTCCAATTTTCCCAACACCATTTGTTGAAGAGGCTGTCTTTTTTCCATTGGATATTCTTTCCTGCTTTGTCGAAGATTAGTGGACCATAGAGTTGAGGGTCTATTTCTGGGCTCTCTATTCCGTTCCATTGATCTATGTGTCTGTTTTTGTGCCAGTACCATGCTGTCTTGATGATGACAGCTTTGTAATAGAGCTTGAAGTCCGGAATTGTGATGCCACCAACTTTGGCTTTCTTTTTCAATATTGCTTTGGCTATTCGAGGTCTTTTCTGGTTCCATATAAATTTTAGGATTATTTGTTCCATTTCTTTGAAAAAAATGGATGGTACTTTGATAGGAATTGCATTAAATGTGTAGATTGCTTTAGGTAGCATAGACATTTTCACAATATTTATTCTTCCAATCCAGGAGCATGGAACATTTTTCCATTTCTTTGTGTCTTCCTCAATTTCTTTCATGAGTACTTTATAGTTTTCTGTGTATAGATTCTTAGTCTCTTTGGTTAGATTTATTCCTAGGTATCTTATAGTTTTGGGTGCAATTGTAAATGGGATGGACTCCTTAATTTCTCTTTCTTCTGTCTTGTTGTTGGTGTAGAGAAATGCAACTGATTTCTGGGCATTGATTTTATATCCTGACACTTTACTGAATTCCTGTACAAGTTCTAGCAGTTTTGGAGTGGAGTCTTTTGGGTTTTCCACATATAGTATCATATCATCTGCAAAGAATGATAGTTTGACTTCTTCTTTGCCGATTTGGATGCCTTTAATTTCCTTTTGTTGTCTGATTGCTGAGGCTAGGACTTCTAGTACTATGTTGAATAGCAGTGGTGATAACGGACATCCCTGCCGTGTTCCTGACCTTAGCGGAAAAGCTTTCAGTTTTTCTCCATTGAGAATGATATTTGTGGTGGGTTTTTCATAGATGGCTTTGATAATATTAAGGTATGTGCCCTCTATCCCTACACTTTGAGGAGTTTTGATCAGGAAGGGATGCTGTACTTTGTCAAATGCTTTTTCAGCATCTATGGAGAGTATCATATGGTTCTTGTTCTTTCTTTTATTAATGTGTTGTATCACATTGATTGATTTGCGGATGTTGAACCAACCTTGCAGCCCTGGAATAAATCCCACTTGGTCGTGGTGAATAATCCTTTTAATGGACTGTTGAATCCTATTGGCTAGTATTTTGGCGAGAATTTTTGCATCTGTGTTCATCAAGGATATTGGTCTGTAGTTCTCTTTTTTGATGGGATCCTTGTCTGGTTTTGGGATCAAGGTGATGCTGGCCTCATAAAATGAGTTTGGAAGTTTTCCTTCCATTTCTATTTTTTGGAACAGTTTCAGGAGAATAGGAATTAGTTCTTCTTTAAATGTTTGGTAGAATTCCCCCGGGAAGCCGTCTGGCCCTGGGCTTTTGTTTGTTTGGAGATTTTTGATGACTGTTTCAATCTCCTTACTGGTTATGGGTCTGTTCAGGCTTTCTATTTCTTCCTGGTTCAGTTGTGGTAGTTTCTATGTCTCTAGGAATGCATCCATTTCTTCCAGATTGTCAAATTTGTTGGCGTAGAGTTGCTCATAGTATGTTCTTATAATTGTCTGTATTTCTTTGGTGTTCGTTGTGATCTCTCCTCTTTCATTCATGATTTTATTTATTTGGGTCCTTTCTCTTTTCTTTTTGATAAGTCTGGCCAGGGGTTTATCGATCTTATTAATTCTTTCAAAAAACCAGCTCCTAGTTTCGTTGATTTGTTCTATTGTTTTTTTGGTTTCTATTTCATTGATTTCTGCTCTGATCTTTATGATTTCTCTTCTCCTGCTGGGTTTAGGGTTTCTTTCTTGTTCTTTCTCTAGCTCTTTTAGGTGTAGGGTTAGGTTGTGTACCTGAGACCTTTCTTGTTTCTTGAGAAAGGCTTGTACCGCTATATATTTTCCTCTCAGGACTGCCTTTGTTGTGTCCCACAGATTTTGAACCGTTGTGTTTTCATTATCATTTGTTTCCATGAATTTTTTCAACTCTTCTTTAATTTCCTGATTGACCCATTCATTCTTTAGAAGGATGCTGTTTAGTCTCCATGTATTTGGGTTCTTTCCAAATTTCCTCTTGTGACTGAGTTCTAGCTTCAGAGCATTGTGGTCTGAAAATATGCAGGGAATGATTCCAATCTTTTGATAACGGTTGAGACCTGATTTAGGACCGAGAATATGATCTATTCTGGAGAATGTTCCATGTGCACTAGAGAAGAAAGTGTATTCTGTTGCTTTGGGATGAAATGTTCTGAATATATCTGTGATGTCCATCTGGTCCAGTGTGTCATTTAAGGCCTTGATTTCCTTGTTGATCTTTTGCTTGGATGATCTGTCCATTTCAGTGAGGGGAGTGTTAAAGTCCCCTACTATTATTGTATTATTGTCGATGTGTTTCTTTGATTTTGTTATTAATTGGTTTATATAGTTGGCTGCTCCCACATTAGGGGCATAGATATTTAAAATTGTTAGATCTTCTTGTTGGACAGTTCCTTTGAGTATGATATAATGTCCTTCCTCATCTCTTATTATAGTCTTTGGCTTAAAATCTAATTGATCTGATATAAGGATTGCCACTCCTGCTTTCTTCTGATGTCCATTAGCATGGTAAATTCTTTTCCACCCCCTCACTTTAAATCTGGAGGTGTCTTCAGGTTTAAGATGAGTTTCTTGTAGGCAACATATAGATGGGTTTTGTTTTTTTATCCATTCTGATATCCTGTGTCTTTTGATTGGGGCATTTAGCCCATTAACATTCAGGGTAACTATTGAGAGATATGAATTTAGTGCCATTGTATTGCCTGTAAGGTGACTGTTATTGTATATTGTCTCTGTTTCTTTCTGATCTACTACTTTTAGGGTCTCTCTTTGCTTAGAGGACCCCTTTCAATATTTTCTGTAGAGCTGGTTTGGTATTTGCAAATTCTTTCAGTTTTTGTTTGTCCTGGAAGCTTTTAATCTCTCCTTCTATTTTCAATGATAGCCTAGCTGGATATAGTATTCTTGGCTGCATGTTTTTCTCATTTAGTGCTCTGAATATATCATGCCAGCTCTTTCTGGCCTGCCAGGTCTCTGTGGATAAGTCTGCTGCCAATCTAATATTTTTACCATTGTATGTTACAGACTTCTTTTCCCAGACTGCTTTCAGGATCTTCTCTTTGTCACTAAGACTTGTAAATTTTACTATTAGGTGACGGGGTGTGGACCTATTCTTATTGATTTTGAGGGGGTTCTCTGAACCTCCTGGATTTTCATGCTTGTTCCCTTTGCCATATTGGGGAAATTCTCTCCAATAATTCTCTCCAATATACCTTCTGCTCCCCTCTCTGTTTCCTCTTCTTCTGGAATCCCAACTATTCTAATGTTGTTTCGTCTTATGGTGTCACTTATCTCTCGAATTCTCCCCTCGTGGTCCAGTAGCTGTTTGTCCCTCTTTTGCTCAGCTTCTTTATTCTCTGTCATTTGGTCTTCTATATCACTAATTCTTTCTTCTGCCTCATTTATCCTAGCAGTGAGAGCCTCCATTTTTTATTGCACCTCATTAATAGCTTTTTTGATTTCAACTTGGTTAGATTTTAGTTCTTTTATTTCTCCAGAAAGGGCTTTTATCTCTCCGGAGAGGGTTTCTCTAATATCTTCCATGCCTTTTTTGAGCCCGGCTAGAACCTTGAGAATCATCATTCTGAACTCTAGATCTGACATATTACCAATGTCTGTATTGATTAGGTCCCTAGCCTTTGGTACTGCCTCTTGTTCTTTTTTTT
>NW_019154127.1:330966-455886 GCF_002288905.1 Enhydra lutris kenyoni | reverse complement strand
AAAAAAAGAAAGAAACAATTAAAAAAAGAAAACCAATAAAGAAAAAATATAAAAAGGAAAAAAAGAATATATATATTAGATAAACTAGTTAAAAAACGTTAAAAAAGGAAAGGGTAAAAGTTAAAAAAAATTTAGCAGAAGAAGAAAAATAAATTGAAAAAGAAAAAAAATTAAATTAACTGCAAGGCTAAAGAATCATGGGGAGAAAGCCATGAGTTCCGTGCTTTGCTTTCTCCTCCTTTGGAATTCCGCTGCTCTCCTTGGTTTTGAAACTGCACTCCTTGGTAGGTGAACTTGGTCCTGGCTGGGCTTCTTGTTGATCTTCTGGGGGAGGGGCCTGTTGTAGTGATTCTCAAGTGTTTTTGCCCCAGGCGGTGTTGCACCGCCCTTACCAGGGGCCGGGCTGAGTAATCCGCTCGGGTTTGCTTTCGGGAGCTTTTGTTCCCTGAGCGCTTTCCGTAGAGTTCCGGAGGGCGGGAATGAAGATGGCGGCCTCCCGGTCTCCTGCCCGGAGGAGCCGAGAGCCCGGGGCCCCACTCCTCAGTGAGCCCTCAGAGAACAGCGCCGATTTACTCCCATCACCCTGCCTCCAGCTGCGCTCCGAGCTGACCGAGCCTGCGACCGGTTCAAGGTAACCCCGAGCTTAGAGCTTACTCCTCGGCTCTGTCTCTGTAGCCGGCTTCCCCGTTCTAATACCTGTAAGCTCTGCGACACTCAGACACCCCCGATTCTTCTGTGACCCTGCGGGACCTGAGGCCACGCTGACCCTGCATGGGCTTCACCCCGGTTAAGCCTCTGGAGCGATGTCCCTCAGCGGAACAGACTTTTAAAAGTCCCGATTTTGTGCTCCGTTGCTCCGCCGCTTGCTGGGAGCCGGCCCCTCCCCCCGCGGTCTATCTTCCCGTCGCTTTGGATTCACTTCTCCGCCGGTCCTACCTTTCAGAAAGTGGTTGATTTTCTGTTTCTAGAGTTGCTGTTCTTCTTCTCTTCGATCTCCCGTTGGATTTGTAGGTGTTTGCAATCTTTAGATAAGGGATCTAGCTGATCTCCCGCTACCTGAAGTAGTCTCAGCCTGCTACTTCTCCGCCATCTTGACTCCTCCCACTTTCGATACCTTTTTTTTTAATGCAGAAAATTGTAAGAAAAAATTTAACTTACAAGAATTAGTAAATGAATTTAATGAGGTCACAGAATACAAGATTAAGGTACAAAAATCAACTGTCTTGCACACATTTTGTTACATTTATTCTTACTATGTTATGATAGCTGATGGCTACTATAAATGGTATTGTTTTAAAATTTTATATTCTAGTTATCTGTTACTAGTATAGAGAAAGTCAACTTCTTGTTTTTCTACCTATTATTATCTCACCCTCAAGAGCATCATGCCCCAAACCACCCATTTACCTCTCCTTTGCTGATTACTTACTTTTAAGACCCAGCTCAAAAATCGTCTCCTGATTAGAACTTTCCCTAACTTTCCCAGGAAAAATGAATGGCTCTGTGCTACATGTTTCTGAGAATATCCAACATGGAAAATAAATTTTTATAAAATTAGGAGATTTTTGTTAAAATGATGTTAACAGTCTCAATCTTTAGAGATTATATCATGATTGTTAGACAATTATGACATTCAATATAGAATTATAGCTCTTTTAAAAATAGAAGCATTCAATTGAGAAAATATAAATGACTAAGAGCAATAAAATTGTATTTTAAATTTTAGGAGGTCGATTCATCTTTTATGATTCATTTTTTTCATGATAAAGTTGTTCACTCATGAACCTAGAATTAATTACCAAACTCCAATTTTATTATCTACTATGCTAAAAAAAGCATACAGATAATTTTTTTAACTTAAACTACAAATTACTTTTTATTAAGGTGAAATATATTTTAAATTTAGTGGGCTGCCAGTTAACTGACAATATGATTTAAGTGTTTCAAAAAGAAAAATTAAATACAAAATCAAAAGAAATATTTTAATGAAGCAGTATGAATGCTCTTCAAAGAACTACTAAGAAGAAGGAAGATGTAAGTAATATTTTATATTTCTCTCTCTCTTTTTCTTTTGGTTTTGGGCCTGCTTTCTGGATAAAGTATATTGCTGGTCATTGCCCTCCTTTCTGTAGGTCTAGCTCTTCTAATTCTTCTAATTTAAAAGAAGGGTTGACTATAAAGTTCTCAGCACAGTCGTTACCCTGGGTAATTGCTCAAAAAATGACAGCTATTATTCACTATATAAATAATTTCTAGAAATTAAGGCTTCCAGTAAGACATAGCCATGAATAATTTAGAAGTTTTAACTGAAATGATCAATTCAAAAAATGAGAATTAGAAAAACCTTTGGAAATGGGGTGTCCAGGTGGCACAGTTATGATGAAATTCTAGAACATAGGTGAGGTTCGGTGGGGTGAGGTCCGGAGCCGATGACCAAGAAAGAATTCTTGAGACATCTTTGGTGCAAAATGGTGGTTTATTAAAGCACGGGGACAGGACCCGTGGGCAGGGAGAGCTGCTGCCCTGGGTGTGAGGGACGGCAGGTTCTGTACCAAGCGGTTGCGGGAAGGTGAGGGAAAGGGAGGTTTCAACAGAACTTTCATATGCTAAAGAGGGCCTACACGGTGCCGGGATACCGGAGGTCTTGCAGCTTGATTAATGTTGTCTTTTCCCCTTTGGCAAGCCATTAACATCAAGATAGTTGGGAGATTCCTAAAGAATGTCACATTTGTCCCACCCAGGAGTGGTGGGGGTGAGGGGGAGATTCCGAGGTGTCAACCTTTTGCTTTGTCCTCAGCCAGCCTTCTGCTCCCTCATCAGTTAGGTGAGAGTCAGACTCTTGCTTTCAGCTCAGATTCTGTTCTCAGCATGGTGGGATTGAGCTCTGAGTCTGGCTCCGGGCTCAGCGGGGAGTCTTCTTAAGACTCACTGTTCCTGGGGCACCTGGGTGGCTCAGTGGGTTAAAGCCTCTGCCTTCGGCTCGGGTCATGATCTCAAGGTCCTGGGATTGAGCCCCGAATCGGGCTCTCTGCTCAGCGGCGAGCCTGCTTCTCCCTCTCTCTCTCTCTGCCTGCCTCTCTGCCTACTTGTGATCTCTGTCTGTCAAATAAATGAATAAAATTAAAAAAAAAAAAAGACTCACTGTTCCTCTCCCTCCACTCCTCTCCTCTGCGCTCGCTCTCTCTCTAAAATAAAATAAATCTTTTTTTAAAAAAACCTTCAGAAGTAGTCACTAAAAATATAAATTCAATAATTTGTAGTCGTCCTAAATTTAAGTCTTTTGTTATTTTTTTAATACCAGTTTTAATATGCCTAAAGGAAAGCTACTTGTGGTTTAGACCCTGTCATTTATATCATCTGGTATACAAAAACTGCAAAACTCTGTCATATTGAGATATTTGAACAATGTTTATATCATACAGACAGTGATACATAACAGGACAAAATGTTATTTTGAAACAATTTATTTTAACACATGAACATTAAGGGACTTGGCATAAAGAAAATAATTAACTGCCGGAAACATGGCTTTAAAGAACAATAACCAATTAACTTTGTATTAAGTATCTATTGCTGTATAACAAATTCCTGTAAACAATAGCAGCTCCAAATAACAATTCGCCCTTGGGGCACCTGGTTGGCTCCCACGGTTAAGTGTCTGCCTGGGGCTCAGGTCCTGATCTCCAGGTCCTGGGATAGAGCTCTGCATTGCTTCCCTGCTCAGCGGGGAGTCTGCTTCTCCCTCTGCCTCAACCCCCTGCTCATGGTCTCTCTCTCTCAAATGAATAAGTAAAATCGTTATAAAGGAAATAACAACAAACACTCACTATCTTAAAACTGCTTTGGTCAGAACATACCAATTTTGCGTCAGTCCTTTCCTCTTAGTATATCCCAGTGTATGTGAACTTTAAGAAGCGCAATTTAAGAAGCACAGTTACAAGCCGTGGGTATATCTTAGATTTACTTGCACAATCTCTATCCATTTTTGGAACAAAATAATTTCACATTAGAAATATTTTTAAATGACTGTTTCAAAAGTCTTTTTATATACCACAAGTTTCTCTTGAAAAATAGGTGCTTTGTTATTGTTAAAATGTCATATTTAAGTTGAAAGGACAATGTGTGTTTATTTGTCAAAACTATGTGCTACATAGCATGGTTCTAATAGTCATTTATCTTTCCAAGAAAAGTGAGAAATTTGTCTTGTTTATATTATGCATGCTATCTTTTAATACATCTTTATTTGTAGTTTAATTTTTTATCTTTATTCAAAAGATGAAAGTAGGATATCTAGAACTTTTTCATTATATGCTTTTCCTCAATTAGAATTTATATTTTTATTCATAGATTCTTTTGGGGGGGGTGTGTATGTGTTTAATTTTATTTTATTTTTTCAGTGTTCCAAGATTCAGTGTTTATGCACCAAACCCAGTGCTCCATGCAATACGTGCCCTCCTTAATACCCACCAGCAGGCTCACCCAACCCCCCACCTCCCTCCCCTCCAAAACCCTGTTTGTTTCTCAGAGTCCACAGTCTCTCATACTTCATCCCCCCAACTCCGATTTCCCCCAATTCAGTTTTCCTTTCCTTTTCCTAATGTCCTCCATGTTATTCCTTATGCTCAACAAGTAAGTGAAATCATATATGATAATTGATTTTCTCTGCTTGACTTATTTCACTCACCATAATCTCCTCCAGTCCCATCCATGTGGATACAAAAGTTGGGTATTCATCCTTTCTTCTTTTTTTTTTTTTAATTTAAAAAAAAAATTTTTTTAAGTACTCATCCTTTCTGATGGAGGCATAATACTCCATAGTATATATGGACCATATCTTCTTTATCCATTCCTCCGTTGAAGTGCATCTTGGCTTTTTCCACAGTTTGGCTACTGTGGCCATTACTGCTATGAACATTGGAGTACAGATGGCTCTTCTTTTCACTACATTTTAATACATCTTTTAACTACTTTGACTAAAATTAAGCCAGGAACTTCTCTGGATTACAAAATATTTTCATAACTTAATAGTTCCCCCTCTGTGATTGCTTGCTAGGTAGCCGTAAATTCTGCCCATCCCTGCAGTATGATTTTACAGAATTTCCCATGAAAAGGCTAAGTATTTTTCTCTAACCTTTGAAACTGGGGTTGGCCATGTGTCTTGCTTTGGCCAATGGGAGATTAGCAAAGATGAGGCAAGCAAAGGCTTAAAAAGTGGGATTCCTCTCTCTTTTCTGCTTTTTTTTTTTTTAAGATTTTATTTACTTATTTGACAGACAGAGATCACAAGTAGGCAGAGAAGCAGGCAGAGAGAAAGGAGGAAGCAGGCTCCCTGCTGAGCAGAAAGTCCAACGCGGGGCTCGATCAAAGGACCCTGAGATCATGACCTTAGCCAAAGGCAGAGGCTTAACCCACTGAGCCACCCAGGCTCCTCTTTTCTGCTTTTTGTCTTCACTGATTACCAGATGTAGAAACCCAGACTAATCTGCCAGAGGAGAGAGACCATGTGGAGGAGAGATGGATCATCCCAGCTGAGCGGCCCTACTGCCCAGCCTGCCAGCCTGTAAGTGAAGGTATCCTAAACCATACAACTCCATATGAGTCAGCTCAGACCAGAAGAACCATTCAGCCTACCCACAGAATCATGAGAAAGAATAAAGGTTGCTGTTTTAAACCACTAGGTTTTGAAGTGGTTTGTTACATAACAAGAGCTACTTAATACACTCCATCTCAAATACAAAATATTACCCATTCTATATTCAAAGGTCTTATTTTTATAAATTGACTCAAAAGTGACTTCCCATAGCATGTAACTGATAATCTGTCCCCAAATTCTCAAAAATAGACCAACGGTGGAAGGAACTGCTATTGACCCTTCTTCCCTTCAGAGAGCACACATTCTCAGACTTACTGACCCTTTAAAGACACTTGTATTAATCTGTATATTACACATCAGTAAACTTAGTTTATATTTTTAAGGGTTTTTTTTTCAGTTTTAGTAAAATTAAGTAAAAATAGAAACTGTAGTATTTTCTTCATTTACCTCCATTTTGGAGCTCAGAGGTCTAGTGAATGATGAATGTTATATCTATCTTTCTGTTACATTTTCTTCTCCCTGTCTCATAATATTGAGAAAGGCAAGAAAGGTATGGTAATTTCTATTTTTCCTTTCACCAAACACCCTATTTGTTTGATGTTGTTGAATTAACACCTGATGCTATTCGATATTCACTTTTAATTTTGAGTTTTCATTAAAAGTAGGAAAATAAAGTGCAATATTGTGCTCACAATTTTGTGGCAATTATGTGGAAACTCATTTTTTCAGGTTCATCGTTAGTGACCTAGACTGACCAGCCCTTCCAGTTTTCCAGGGAGTGTGAGTGTTTCTGGCATTTGAGACTTTCAGAGCTAAGCCAAGGAAAGTTCTAGGCAAACTGGGATGAGTTGGTCACCCTCACTGCTGACTGTTCAGATGCCTTTCAAAGGACTTGAGTACTTTGGTACTTCCTTTGCCCAGTGACTTCTGTTTGAGCTTCTCTGTGCAAGAGCTCTCAAGAAACTGAGAAGGGCAGTGCAAAGTAGGGGAATGTTGGGTAACTTTCAGTTTTTTAAATAATTTTAGTAGGAAATGTGCCATAACCCTTCACTGAAATAATACCTCAGTATTCTGAGGAGTAATTTCTTAATGCTGTAAGGTAATTGGAATGAGTCTGAATGTTACTTGTTACAGAGAACGTTCCTCAGAGAGAAAGGTTATACAAGCGTAAATAAAATCATATGGTTTATTAAAATGACCTGGTCATGAATCTTCCATTCAAAATGCAAAGACAATTATTTAATTAAATGTTAAATAATACTTGTAGCTGCCATACTAATTTAGAGCAAATTTACATTGAAGTTACATTTTTATATACTATATATATATATATATTGCAGCAAATTAACATTCTTTACATAATTAACTTTACAGTATATTTCTATTTGTTTTATTGGAATTGAAGCATTAAATTGCCTATTTCAAAAGGCCATATAGAAATTTTACTTATAGATTTTCTTTTATGATGTTTTGGTCAGAGCTATGAATTAGTTCATGGTGAATCAGTAATGTAACCCCCAATTATACCATTAGTCCTATGAGAAAATACTGTTTTTAAATGATGAAGTTTCTGAGAAAATGCTGCAAATAAAAGTGAGAATGTTTTTATATTATGATATTTCAAAATGCAAACTCCATATTTTCCATCTATATTCATATACTCAGTGTGTGTGTGTGAGAGAGATCATGAGAGAGAGAGAGAGAGAATGGGAGGGAGAGAAAGAGTGAATCCCAACCACCAGCAACAGAAACTTGGTGTCTCCTGTTCAGTGCTTCTCAAACTTTTATGTGCACATGAATCACCTAGGGAGCTTGTTAAAGTACAGGTTCTGATTATGGGGTAGGTTTGGGTAGTTCCTGAGATTCTGCCTTCCTAACCAACTCTCCAGTGACACTGATGTTCCTAGGCTGTTGACAATGCTTTGAGTAGCGAGTTCTATAAGTCTACCTGAAGCAGAATGTACCTCCCCATAGCCACCTATGGTTTTATCCTGTCATACATGCTTTTTTTTTTTTTTTAAGATTGACTGATTGATTGACTGATTGATTTGAGAGAGAGAGAGCGAGAGAGCAAGGGGAGGGACAGGGGGAGAGAGAGAGAATCCACAAGTAGACTCCCCACTGAGCACAGACTCATGTGGGGCTTGATCCCCGGACTCTGAGATCATGACCTGAGCTGAAACCAAGAGTCTGCAGCTTAACCAACTGAGCCATCCAGGCATCCCATCCTGCGTGCATTCTTAATAACATCATCCCCTACCTGAATCATCCTATTTCTTTATTTGGTGTATTGCCTATCTCTCAACCAGAGTCCATGAAGGCAGGGACACTTTTTGTCTTATTCTCTCCTGTATCTCCAGCATCTATGACATGACGAGCTACTGCTTCTAAAGATCTACTGGTTAAATAATGTATATGCATGAAGACATATTATATGTACAGTGTTGATTACTGGATACACACCATGTTTATATCAAGCAAGGGTATTGATGGTGAAGATCATGGCTCATAAGTACACTGCCTAGCTGTTTGACACTGGCAAGTGACATAATATCTCCCACTTCTCTGTCATCATCCATAAAAGAATAATAATAGCCATACTTACAGCTGGAGGGGAAAGTGCCTAGCACGTAATAAACATTATGTAAATATGAGCTCATGAGCTAAAATGTTTTACCATGGATAGGTATTTGTATTTACAAAACCTAAAAGCTTCCAAAAGGCAGCAGGCATGTCCTATGTTCTATTTGAAAGAGATCAAGCCTAGATGGACGATTTTCAACCTGTGCTTCTCAGTGAGACAAGGGATCTGTGTAAATCTCCAAGGGCTATCCCTGAGGGGTGGGTAGATTGAAAGGTTCACAGAACCCAGCCACTCCAACCTCTCTTACTACACACTGACATTTCAAATAGGTTTCCCAAATAAAGGGATGTGTTGCTTTAAAAAAAAAAAAAAAAACTAACTTAGGGGATGCCTGGGTGGTTCAGTCAGTTAAGCATCTGCCTTCAGCTCAGGTCATGATCCTAGGGTCCTGGGAGGGAGTCCAGCATAGGGCTTCGTGCTCAGCAGAGGGTCTGCTTCTTCCCTTCCCTCTGCTCTTTCCCCAACTCGTGTGCGTACAGTCTCTCTCAGACAAATAAATAAATAAAATCTTTAGAAAAAATTAAATAAAGTAAAATAAAATAACTAACTTGAGAAGCACAGCACAAGGAAACCTCCAAATCTTTATTTGGCTCTATAATATTACCAATTTCTAAATATCGATTCTTAAGTAGTACTGCTTACCACTCACAGCACTGTTGGGGAAGTCTTCAGGTCAATCTTCTATCTAGTAAGACTTCTGTATATTATGTGTTGATTAGTTATGTTATTGTATTATATAATGTATTATGTATTGATTATGCATTAATATATAGTGAAACGAATTAGTTATTGAGGCTTAGTAAGACCAGTTTCAGGAATGTGGAGACAGACCATGACTGCTGACTTCAGGTGGATTGAGAATGAGGAAACAGCTTCTACTTTTCAGACAAGTGGTGCTGAGGCAAGCACTTGGCCTCTCAAGTGGGTTCAAGTTGAAAGCAAGATTCTTCAGTGGAAGCTGGACAGATGCAGGTGTTCACCATTTTCTTAAGCCCTGTGCACTTAACTCATTTCAGCAAGTAGCCATTGTCCTTTTAATTGGTTTAATTGGGAGCTCCTGCTTTTTCTTGAGACCAAAATCTCAGCCATGGATGCCTAATAGAATCACTGGGGAGTTTTCAAACAATACTAGCTCTCTGACCAACTCACACTCAACCCTTGGGAGGGGCTCCCAGGCAAAGGGCACTGAACCACTACGCACACCGCCTCAGGCAAGGACCCAGTCTCCTACTTGTCCATTCACGTAGCTGGTGTTACATGGAATACTGTCTCCCTATCCAAAACGCTGTTTCCTACAGACAGAAATAATTAAGTCTAAGAAAATATAATACAATATTATTTTCATTTCATTAATGCTTTTCTTAAAACAACAAAAAAAGTACATTTGTAAGGTAACACACTAACATCCAGTATCATCTATATTATTACCTAGGTATAGTTATCTCAGTAATTAACCTCTAGCATTTCTGAATTGCTGCTTATTCTAACCCTGGTCTAATCTGGTCTAAGTAACTTGAATTCAAGCTGAAACTCTTAACTTGCAGGTTAAGTTTCCCATAGCTGTTCTGGCCTCTCAACACCTTTGTGTCTCCCTCTTTCCCTTTTCTCCCCTTGCTGACTTGTGTCTCATTTCTGGACCCAGTGAAATGAGAAATATTCACCAATACCATCACTGTTGACTTGGGTGAAACATGATCTTCCTCCTAGTTACGAGCTTCCTGACAGCTTTCTTCAAAGTCTTCATTAGTGTTTTCTGTTGGAAAAATTCCGTACCTTTCTCTAGCCAATTTCTGAACAATGTCTCAAACATATTTCTCAGAGCAAGACCTTTCATATAGATTCCTTTCTGTAACCAAGACAGAAAATTCACCTACAATAGATTCTAATTCTTTAAAATCTATTTACCTAGGACACAGTAAAACTTAAACAAAGTTATGAGCTATATACTCTGTAATTATAGTATTAAATTCTAATATAGAATACTTAAACATGTTACGGCCAAAATCATTTGCAACATTATTGTAGAAATTCCGCCTTTTAAAAATCAATTCTTGTGAACATTCTTAAGGAGCAGAGTAGACAATTGCTAATAGACCATACCAAAACCTATGCCTTCTACTTTGGCTACTAAGTGGCCAGACGAAACTGGAGACAATAACAAATATAAGTAATTTTTAATAATTTTCATTATAATTTTTCATTATGATTTTCATTATAGTTTTTATAGTTTTCATGATTTTATTATAATTTTCATTATAATGTTATTATAATTTTCATCATAATTTTAACTTTATAATAATTGTGAAAGCTAACATGAAATGAAACCATGTCCTGTGCATATGCCATTCTCACTGTTCACCTCTATTAACATATAATCATGACAATAATCTAAACATATGTCTGCTACTCATTATCTCCATTTCACTGATTAAGAAACTGAAGTGAAGAAACTTGCCAGGGGTCACACACCTAGTTAAGCGTGGAGCCAGGAGCCAGGCCCCGGCCAGCTTCCTTCTCCACTGGGCCACACTGCCTCAAGCAAGTGCCTTCCTTCACTCACTCATTAAACAAATATTTATTGAGTGTTACCTCCCAAGTCAGGGCCTCTGCTCTGATGGACGGTCAGGTAATTAGAAAAGAGTATAGTAACATGATACGCACAGCAAACGGGAGTGGTAGAGGAGCGTACAGCCCAGTCTCGAGGACGTTAAAGGCCCCCAGTGAGAAGGGATGTCTAAATTGAGTCCTAAATAACTAGTGGAAAAGTAAGCAAAAAGCAGCTGTGGGGTGAGGATGAGTTTCCCCAAGGCAGACAGAGCAACCTGCAGAGCTCAGGAGGACCCGGAGAAGGGAAGATTTTTAGGTAACTCTTCACGGAGCAGTGTGACCAGGACCCAGATTGGGGGTCAGAGCAGATGAGAGGGGCCAAAGGGACAGGTACGGGCCAGATTGTGCTGCCCAAATCTGATGGTGCCCTTGCAAAATACAAAGCAGATATGATCATATTTTCTCTTCAGAAAAAGATTGCTCTGGCTTCAGAGTGTTAGAAGACTAGAAATCGAGGGCCCAGGAGACCAGACGGGAGGCTGATTTGATTCCGGGATCGAAAGATTTTAATAGTCTAAACCAAGCTCGCAGAGGCTGAAGTAGCCAAATGTTGCAGATCTTATTTTATCATTTAAAGCCACGATGCCCAAAATAATAAAGCTAGATGTATGACAAATGATACATGCTATACACACACACACTCATGCTACAGATATCTTAAAAAATAATTATTCAAAAGCACCTAAGAGAAAAACAGCCAAAAACCAAGGAACTATATTTAAGAATGAACAAAAGAGAGGATAAATCAGGAAGAAATCCTCAAGAATTCATTGAATTGTAGTTACTGTAAATAATCATGTCCCACAGGAAATCTCCAGGGATAAGTTTTTCCTGCCAGTGATAACGCAAAGGAAACACGAACAAAAATAAACAAGAAAAGATTGCACAATTTGCTACAGTTTTTAAAAGGGAGATGATTGATTTGAGGTATGCAACAGGCAAAATCACGTAGGCATAGCCTCCAGAAATTGGAAGGTACAGGATAAACATGCGCCAGGAGGCTGCACCCACATTCCACCACCACCTATGACATGAATTTTCTTCCACCTTCCCGCGGCTCATTCTGGCAGAAAGCAGGATTCCTGCGATCAGTCATGAGTCCTTTGTTCATCCCACCCTGCACCACCCTTATCTCTTCATGCTCCTTTTTCCCTAAATTTTGGCATTGTTCTTTTCAATACCAATTAAGTCATACTGACTGGGGGGGAAGTCCCATGTTTGTGAATACTACTGCATAACATCCCCTTATGTATAAATGGTCAAATATTCTCAAAACAGGACTATGTCTTAACCCTTTTCCTGTGTGGTCCATGCTCAGCCTTGTTTGGGTGTCTCAGTGCTGGTGAAATAATTATAGCTACAAAAAGAAACAGAAATACCAAATACGTACCGAATGTCTCCAACACGCTAGGCTCCAAGACAGGTAGTCTTCCTATGCTTTCTTCACTGTTTCTCTCATCCAATCCCACCAAAGAGGTGGTATGATCTCCATTTTACTGCTAAGGCGCCTTCCCCAAAAGTACTCAGATCTTTAGTTGCAAAGCCAGGTTTGGAGCCTTGGTCTGATTCTAAAGTCTATACCCTTCCTACTACATCACATTCTAAAGTCCTCTAGACTAAAGTCCTTGGGGAGGAAAAAAAATAATATTTTCTTCCTTCATCCTTTATAAGAACATCACTAGGATAAAAGAGAAATTGAAAAGAAACCCGACCCCAAGAAAAATGGCAAGATAGAAAATATTTTATGAAGGTCACTTCCTTTGGAAAATCCCAAGAACTCTGCTTTTTGCTCATGTGTCCATTTAAGTAAAAAAGTATTTTTTTTTTAATTTTCATTACGAATTTACTAGGGTATTTAAAAAACCATAACCTAGATGCAAGAGTGTTGCTCTTCTTGAACAGAGACAGTGGTGGAGAGAGGTGGCAAAGGTCTCCACAGATAAACAGATTGCCAGAAACCCTGACTTTGCAACTCATGAACTACATAGCTTTGGGCAACTGATTAAACCTCCCAGATCATCTGTGTCATCTATCTTATGACCTCACCTCAGAAATCATAGATGACCTTACTTCTGTGGGGTTTTTAATGGTTAAAGTAGTTCCAAGTTCGCCCAGATTCAAGGAGAATGAACAGAAAACACAACTCTCAATGATAAGAGAGTCTCAGAGAATTTTCAAATACCTATGTAGATCCGACCTACTACCTAGCGTGACAGGAAGTTAGAGACTGCGGCCAAAATGTCAGGAAGAGACAAGATACTCAACAGAAAGGGAGCTGGTTAATATAGCGCAGCTGGGGAGAAACTTATTGAAACCAAAATTCTGTGTTTATGTCATATCACAATGAGAATCCTCAATAAACAACTTACAACAATTTTCCATATGCAAGAAGAAACCGGAAACTGAATACTTGCTTGAAGACCAAGACAAGAAATCTATCATTTAAACATGACTTTTTGTCACAAGCTTGCCTTCCTCAGACTCAATTTCTTTTGAAACATTTAGTAAGTAAGAATATTTTTGACCTGAGTATCTTTTCAGAGTTAAAACAGAAGGAAGATATATCCAGTGAGAATTTTCATTTATAAATAGCTTTATAAATCTCGTTAGTGCATAGTCCTGCCAAGTACACTGTAATGCACGAAGATAATTTACCCCTTCTCAACAATTTTTAAATATGAGCTCTAGGAAAATAGATGTCTCACTCAAGATCACAAAATGAACTTAATGCCAGCCTCGTATTTTAGCATATAGCCCAGGGTTCCCATGGCAGATGCTACCTAGAGAGCAATGGAAACTTCCTGAAAGAATATATCTTGTTAAAATACACTTTGAGCAGTCCTTTACAACTAAAATAGACAGGGAAAGCAAGTGATGGCATGCCCTCCCTATAGCTGGTAGCTCCAATCTGCTGCACTCTTTTTCCTAGAGAGATAATGACTGTGAATCATATCAGCTCCGGTTCTGAGAACAGTCCACAGACACTGGGAACAGATGGGCTTTTTGGCAGCAGAACACATTTTTCCTGTCAACCTCAGGTGAGTAGTAGACTACCTTCTGAAATAAGCTACACCTGCTAATTCAAGGACTAGCAGGTTACAAATGTGCTAGCCAACTCGTGACAGCATGCTATATGTAATTAAAGAAGGTGGGCAGTCTTTGGGCTTTACTTAAAGGAGTTTATACATTTGAAAAGAGTAGCTGATCCATATATCAAAAATCATGCCAGTCTTCATAACGGTGTACTATCTGGAAAGCAAACAGTGAAACTTTCTTTCAAATAGGCAAACATTGCATATCAGAGGATAAGATTCTCAACTCTTGTGGTAGCAGAAAACAGTGTGCTGGGATGCCTGGGTGGCTCAGTTGGTTAAGCGTCTGCCTTCAGCTCAAGACATGATCCCAGGGTCCTAGGATCGAGTCCCGCACTGGGCTCCTTGCCCAGCAGCAAGCCTGCTTGTGCTCTCTCTTTTACAAATAAATAAGTAAAATATTTAAAAAAAAAAAAAAAACAGTGTGCTGCAGTGCAACAAAGGGGGGGAATTGTGACCATGAGAAAACATGGAGCAGAGAGAAAAACAGACTACCAACCAATGCCAAGTATGTGGGAAGAACTATAACCCACACGCAAGGAGACACTGATTTCCCCTTCAACATCCAATCCCAGTCAGCGATCAAGTAGACAATTCAAACTACACCCGTGGGGTACACGGGTGCCCATAGCAGGTCGGAGGCAAAGATGGGAGAGAGGAGAAGGAAGAGGATTCGCTGCTTGTGGGACACACCACCCCTAGCTTAAAAGACTTCCGGAGGATGAGGGGGAAATGGAATCCTTACACAAGCTCTCAGGAATGTAACATGGTTCAGCCACTGTGGAGAAACAGTCTTGTAGTTTCCTAAAAAGTTAAACATACACTTACCATAGGCTTAATAATTCCATTCTAAGTACTTACCCAGGAGAAAGTAATATTTTTTTTAAGATTTTACTTATTTGCCAGAGGCAGAGAGAGAGAGAGCCCAAGCAGGGGGATTGGCAGGCAGAAGGAGCAGATTTCCCGATGAGCAAGGAACCCCATGCCGGTCTCAATCCCAGGACCCTGGGATCACGACCCAAGCCAAAGGCAGATGCTTAACCGGATGAACCATCCAGGCATCTGGAGAAATGAATACTTTATAGTGAATGTTCATGGCAGAATTACTCATAATAGTCAAAAATTGGAAATAACCTAAATGTTCTTCAGGTAGTGAATGGATAAACAAAATCTGGTATGTTCTTAAGATGGAATACTACTCAGCAACAGAAGGAATGAACTACTGATAACTGAAAAACATTTGAAGAAAACTCAAAAATACTATACTAAGTGAAAGAAGTTAGACACAGGGGGACCTGGTGGCTCAGTTGGTGAAGCGTCCACCTTCAGCTCATGTCATGATCTCAAGGTCCTGGGATCAAGCCCTGCTCTGTGGGGAGTCTGCTTTTCCCTCTCCCCGACCCCTGCTCCCATGTGTGCACACACCCTCTCTCTCAAGTAAATAAATAAAAAATCTAAAAATAAAAGACACAAATGACTACATGTTTATGATTCAAATGTTATGAAATTTCCAGAGAAGACAACAGAGAGAGAGGGGAAAAAATGGGCCAGTGGTTGCCTGCAGCTACTGGTAGAAGAAAGAAATAACTATAAATGGGCAGCTGTGCATTTTTTGTTGTTTGAGAAAGGATTTTAAGTATCCAGGATTTAATAAAAAATTACTAGTCATACCAAGAACCAAAAAGACCTCAAACTGACTTAAAATGGCCATCAATAAAACACTAACACAGTCTGAAGGAATTACTTAAAAATTTCAGTAATAACATACATTTTTACAGGAGAAATTTGATAGAATGGTGGTTTGGTGGATTTAGAAATTAGCCAATCACTTTGGATATATATCTCATTAACATCAAGCTTCTACTGTAACCTAATCAAAACAGTGTAGTATTGATGTAAGGAAAGACATATTTTATGCTTTCTTATTTACCCACGAAAAGTAAAAATGCGTGTCCACAAAGTACATGTATACAAATGCACATAGCAGCTTTATCTGTAATACCCAAAGCCAGAAATCACCTAAATGTCCATGAAGAGGTGAACAGACAAACAAATTATGTGAATCCATATAATAGGATGATATTTATAATAAAAAGGAACAAACTAATAAATGCAGTAATGTGAATGAATCTGGAAAACATTACACTGAGCAAGAGAAGCTGGACATAAAAAAATGCACAAGAGGTGATTCTATTTATATGAAATTCTAGGATAGGAAAACTTATCTATAGTGATAAGAGTGTCTGGTTTCCTGGGGCCATGTGAGATGGGAAATCATTGCACAGAAGCTGGAAGACACTTTTTTCCTTTTGTTTTCTTTATTTTAATTTAATTAGCAAACTTATAGTAAGTCATCCATCTCAGATGTACTGCTCAATAATTTATCAATTTTGTATAACACCCATTGCTCGTTATATCGTGTGCCCTCCTTAATGCCCATCACCCAGTTACTCCATCCCCCGACCCACCTCCCCTACAGCCACTCTCAGTTTGTCTCCTAGAGTTAAGAGTCTCTCATGGTTTTTCTCCCTCTCTGATGCCTTCTCATTCTGTTTTCCCTCCCTTCCCCTATGGTCCTCTGCCCTGCTTCTTAAATTCCACATATTCGCTATGATAACTGTCTTTCTCTGACTAACTTATTTCACTCAGCACAATACCCTCCAGTTCCATCCTTATTGATGTAAATGGTAAGTGTGCATCCTTTCCGAAAGCTGAGGAATATCCCACTGTATATATACACCACACCTTCTTTACTCATTCATCTGTCGTTGAACGTCTCGGCTCTTTCCAGTTTGGCTATTGACATTGCTGCTCTAAACATTGGGGTGCAGGTGCCCCCTTGGATCACTACATTTACATCTTTGGAGTAAAGACCTAGTAATGCAATTGCTGGGTTGTAGAGTTACTCTATTTTTAACTTCTTAAGGAACCTCTGTACTGTTTTCCAGAGTGGCTGCACCAGCTTGCATTCCCACCAGCAGGGTAGGAGGGTTCCCCTTTCTCCACATCGTGCCAACAGTTGTTGTTTCCTGTCTTGTTAATTTTAGCCGTTCTGACCACCGTGAGGTGGTATCTCATTGTGATTTTGATTTGTATTTCCCTGATGCCAAGTGTTGTTAAGCATTTTTTTCATGTGTTGGTTGGCCATTTGTATGTCTTCTTTGAAGAAATGTCTGCTCATGTCTTCTGCCCATTTCCTAACTGGATTGGTTTCTGAGTGTTGGGTTTCATAAGTTCTTCATAGATCTTGGATACTAGGCTTTTATCTGACATGTGGAGGACATATTTTGATATGATGGAAATGTTCTGTATCTGACTGTGGTGGTGGCCATTACCTAGTTTGTGCCCGGGCCCAGTGGGTGTGCTTTGCATCTTGGTTCCATCACTTACTTTGCCAAGTTATTTTTAACCTTCCTGTGCCTCAACTCCCTCATCTTTGAAAGGGGTATAATGCCAATAATACCTATTTTATAAGGTTGGTGTAATTTTTTTTTTTTAAATGAGTTAATAGCAGCACCTGAGTGGTTAGTCAGCTAAGCATTCAACTCCTGATTTTTGGCTCAGGTCATGATCTCAGGATCGTGAGATCAAGTCCCACATAGGGTTCCGTACTGGATGTGGAGCCTGCTTGAGATTCTCACTCTCCCTCTGTACCCCCTACTCTCTTTCTCAAATAAATAAATAAGTTTTTAAAAAATTAATTAATAAATATAAAGATGTAAAGGAGGCTGAGAGATAGGAGTTTCTATATATATGATCCATTATTATTGTTAACAAAGTACAAAGTTATAAACATGAAGATGCTTCTTAAAGAGGTGGTTACAAAAGCAAAAACTGGCTTACATAGAAGTGGAAGCTACAAGACCTTCACCAATGGAATATTCTGTCATCATTAACTGCATTGTTGAATCTTAGAGAATCTATTAGTATAACTTCTGGTATTAATAATTCACATGAGGGGCACCTGGCTGGCTCAGTGGGTTAAAGCCTCTGCTTTCAACTCAGGTCACGATCCCAGGGTCCTGGGATCGAACCCCACATTGGGCTCTCTGCTCAGCAGGGAGCCTGCTTCCTCCTCACTCTCTGCCCATCTCTTAGCCTACTTGTGATCTGTCAAATAAATAAATAAAATCTTTAAAAAATAATAATAATTCCCATGAAAAAATATCAGGTAAACATCAAAATCAATGCAGAAATGACATAAAATCCAACATCCATCCCTGATACAAAGCAAAAGAGATCAATTTTACATTTAATCACATCAAAAGCCAGCATCAAATTTGATGGTAAAACTTTCAATTTTCTATCCAAACTTACAAAAAAAAATGGTGGTGTGCACTACTGCTATAATTCATTGTTCTAGAAGTAAAACCCAATGTAATGAAATAAGAAAAGTAAATGAGGAGTCTACATATTGGAAAGGAAGATGCATAATTGTCATTATTTAGAGATCGTATGTATAAAAGGATTAAATAAACTAGCTAGTTAAAAATTATCATTTATGAAAATGAATAATTTTCCTATATACAAATCATAACAAAGGAGAAAATAAACAAAATCTTATAATAGCAAAACTAAACAAATAATTAGGAATCATCTTAATGGTTACTGTATAGAACAAATATGAATAAAGTACCCCAACTTTACTAAGGACACATAGAAGGAGAGTTGACTAAATGTTCCTATATAGAAAAACTTAAAACTATAAATTTATCAATTCAACATTTATAAAAATCAACTAAAAAAAGAATAAAATTCTGCAAAATATTTGATAAAACTATATTAAGTTCTTCAGGAAGAAGAACTATTTCCCCTGCCAGAATAGCCAGGGGGAAAAAAAAACAGAGAAAATAAAATGAGAAAGGTCTTTTTAAAATCAAATATTAAATCACATAAAACTACAGGAATAAAAACCATCTTGTCTCAGAACTAGTGTATTCATTATCTATCATTGTTTAACATGTTTTCCCAAAACACTGGCTTAAACAACACAGGCATTTTACCTCATAATTTTTTGAGGTCAAGAGTCTGGGTATGGTTTAGCTGGGTTTTCTGACTCTAGATGTCTTCCAAGGCTACAGTCAAAGTACCTAGCTGGTACTGTCATCTCAAGTCTCAACTAGGTAGGACCTGCTTCCAAGCTCAAGTATTTGGTTGTTGAAAAGATTTAGTTCCTCACAGGTTGAAACCTAGAGATCTCTCTCTTTCCTTGCCATATCCCCTCTTCATAAGGCAGCTCACATGGCAGCTCACAACGAAGCAAACAAATGAGAGAGAGAAAGACAGAAAGAAAGTGTGAGAGAGAGAGAGAGAGAGAGAGAGACCTAATAAGAAGTAAGTCCAGGGGCGCCTGGGTGGCTCAGTGGACTGGAGCCTCTGCCTTCCGCTCAGGTCATGATCTCAGGATCCTGGGATTGAGCCCTGCATCGGGCTCCCTGCTCAGCAGGAGCCTGCTTCCTCCTCTCTCTCTCTGCCTGCCTCTCTGCCTACTTGTGATCTCTGTCTGTCAAATAAATAAATAATAAAATCTTTAAAAAAAAAAGAAAGAAGTAAGTCTAGAAGTCACAGATTTTGTAATCTAATTGCAGACATGACATCCCATCACTTTTGCAGCAAGTCACTAAGTCTGGCCCACACTCAAGAGGAGGGTATTACACAAAGTCATGAACACCAGGATCAATAGGGGCCATCTTACAAATCTCCCTAGCATAACTGGAAAGACAAACCATTGGAAGAACATAAAGGATATAAAAATAGACAAAATTTCTTTGAGAGTTTAGTATATCATAAAGATGGCATTCCATATTAATGGTAAGTCATAAAGAGCTCTATTGATGATAATGCCTTTGCCAAATCAAATTGGGATTTGGCAAAAAATATTGGGACACCTACCTCTTCCATATGGAAGTTAATTCCTGATGGGTTAAAATAGTACATGTAAAAAGAATATTAAGTACTAGAAGTAGACATAGGATTTTAACAATTATTATCTTGGAGTAAGAAAAACATTTCTTGACCAGACACAATATCCAGAAGCTATAGGAAACAAAACAAAACAAAACAAAACAAAACCTGATACCATTTGTCTGTATAAAAACTTTTAAAAATTCATATGGAATGAGAAATTGGAAAAATATATTTCCTACACATATGACAAAGAACTTATTCCCTTAATATAAAAGTAATACTTTTAAGTAAGTTAGGAAAATATTTTATTTATTTATCTATTTGAGACAGAGAAAGCATGAGTGAGTAGGGGAAGGGGCAGAGAGAGAAAGAGAGAGAATCTTGAGCAGATGCCCCACTGGGTGCAAAACCCCACGTGGGCTCAATCTCATTACCCTGAGATCATGACCTGAGCCAAAACCGAGAGATGGGCACTAAACCAATTGAGCCACCAAAGGGCCCCATCAGTAAGGAAAATACTGACCCAGTAGAAAAGATACCATCTGAACTCAAAATTAAATACATGTAATGTCAAAGAGAAAATGAAATACCATTTTTACCCATAAAAATGGCAAAAATTTTAATGTTTTACAACTGATAGTTGGTGAAAGTCCAAAAAGGATGTAAATTCATGGTGTCTTTGGGATAACCATTTGGCAAATCCTTTAAAAGTTAAAAGGTCTGTGTGACCCTTGACCCAACAATTCTACTGCAAATTATCTATCTTGTGGCTGGCATTCATGAAAGCATATAAAGATAACACAGACACAAAATCACCATTTGGATTACAGTCTCAAGGCTGCCAGGTCTTGTCTAGGTTGTGCGCTACACTGGGCACCCTGACAAAGTATCAGGGAGTTGGGGAGTGGGGGTGGCAGGTGGTAATCACCTACTCCAAACAACAAACTAAACATTCTGGTTTGGGGCTGTATCTGTTGAGAGAAGTGTATCAGTTAGTGTCCTACAAGGAAATTGGTGGCACAGTCCATTTGGGTAATTTGAGCTCTACCTACTTACAAAGGTAGAGCACAGTGTAGAGAAGCTAGAGAGGATGGTACAGTGTCCCAGGACTAGAAAGATAAGAGCAGCTACCAAAGGAGGGAAGTAAGAGCTTGAGAGAGAAAGTTTAAGAGAGGAAGCCAGCCCTAGCAGGCAGACAGGAAAAGAACCTCGGGATGAATACCCCAAATTCTCCTTACTTTTCCCTTCCAATTTCCTGTAGCTGCTCCCATTGGCTGAACCAACACAAAAGGAAAAGAGTATATTGATATGATCCATATGTAGGTCAGCTTCCCAAGGAACAGAGCTAGGCTGGAAATGGTGGAAAGCAAAACTGGAGGGACTCAGAGAAGACATCCTTCACAGAAGAGTGTCATTTTCTAATCTGTACAAGGGCATCATGGAGTTAGTGTCCACATTTTATCATTGCACAAGAAAAGAAAGAATTTAAAGGTTCATTACTAGAGGACCACGTACCAAATTAATGTATGTGATACAATAAAATGTTAGTCACTGAGCTTTTTTTTAAAAAATGAGGAAAATGTGTAGGGATTAGTCTGAAAAAGAAACCACTAAGACATTTTATTAAATTACGTATGAATGGTTCTCTCAGTGTATGGTGTGTACACAAATTTAGATAACATGTAATGTAGAAAGTGTTACATTGTATAAGAATATACTTTTATATGCTTGAAAATTTCTGGAAGGATAGCTGAGACTCTTTTTTTTTTTTAATATTTTATTTATTTATTTGACAGATAGAGATCACAAGTAGGCAGAGAGGCAGGCAGAGAGAGAGGGGGAAGCAGGCTCCCCGCTGAGCAGAGAGCCCAATGTGGGGCTCAATCCCAGGACCCTGAGATAATGACCTGAGCCGAAGGCAGAGGCTTTAACCCACTGAGCCACCCAGGCACCCCGATAGTTGAGACTCTTAAAAGTGGTTATCTCTAAAGGGGTGGGTAGTAGGAGAACCAGTTAAGAAACTTTAGGACCAGTTAGGAGACTTCCTATGTTATTTTATTTTACTCTTATAACAAAATAAAAAATAACAAAAAAAAAAAAAAAAAGGTTACATTGGCGGGACATCTGGGTGGCTCAGGTAAGTGGCTGCCTTCAGCTCCGGTCATTATCCCAGGGTCCTGGGATCAAGTCCCGCATCAGGCTCCTTGCTCAGCTGGAAGCCTGCTTCTCTCTTTCTGCCTCTGCCTGCCACTCTGCCTGCTTGTGCTCTCTCTCTCTCTGACAAAAGAATAAATAAAATCTTTAAAAAAAAAAAAAGGTTGCTTTGGCAAAAACTATTTTTTTTAACATTTCTTTCTTTCTTTCTTTCTTTTGTTTTTTTGGGATTTTTTTTGTTTTTGTTTTTGTTTTTTTTGAAGATCCTAAAGTTTTATTTCAGTTTTCCAGTAGGTAGTAGTACTTATATGTACATTCTTTTTTTTTTTAATCATTTTTTTATTTATTTTCAGCATAACAGTATTCATTGTTTTTGTACCACACCCAGTGCTCCATGCAGTCCGTGCCCTCTCTAATACCCACCACCTGGTTCCCCCAACCTCCCACCCCCCCCACCTCTTCAAACCCTTCAGATTATTTTTCTGAGTCCATAGTCTCTCATTGTTCACCTCCCCTTCCAATTTCCCCCAACTCCCTTCTCCTAACTCCCCATGTCCTCCATGCTATTTGTTATGCTCCACAACTATTTTTAATATTCTCTACCAGAGATACAATAATATTACGGAAAATATATATGATATAACATTAAGTCACGGAAAAATTGCATATACATATTTTTTTAAGATTTTATTTATTTATTTGACAGAGAAATTGCACAAGCAGGAAGAGCTGTGGGCAGAGGTAGAGGGAAAAGAAGGCTCTCTGCTGAGCCAAGAGCCTAACTCTGGGCTCAATCCCAGGACCTTGGGAATATGACCTTAGCCAAAGATAGATGCTTAACCGACTTGAGCCACCCAGGCACCCCCTGCAAGTACTATATGATTATAAAAATATTTGGAAAATATATATAGGAAGAAAACTGAAAAAAAAAAAAAAAAAGGAAGCATCAGACATTATCAGTGGTTAGTGTATAGGTGGGATTATGGGCATGTTTTAACACTTTCATATTTCCTAAATATTTTCAGTGAGAATATGGTACTTTTTTAAGGAAAAAGGAAATATTCTGAAGTGATGGCTCCAAATTTTTAAAGAAGTAGAACTCATTTTCAAATAAATTCTTACACAGAACCCCAATCATAAAGAAAACATTTAAATATTTTCTGGATGAATTTTGAATGTTTCAAGTTAAAAATAGTTGGGAATACCAAATATAATAAAATATTAAAACATCTTAAATCTCGTTACATAAAAACTACAGAGAAGTGGAATTGTTGTCAGTCATCATTGATTTTTTTCAAGGGTGGAGGGGGACAAGAGGGAGAGAGAGAATCTCAAGCAGGATGCATGCCCAACATGGACCCCAATGTGGGGCTTGATCTCATAACCCTGAGACTGTGACTTGAGCCAAAATCAAGAGTCTGACGTTCAACTGACTGAGTCTCCCAGGCACCCCTACTAATTTTTTAGAAAATGTACATACACATTATTAGCACTCTCTTAAACTAAGTTCTGATTCCTTAGTTTTGTTCTTCATTTGACAAAGAATCAGATTATAGGAAAAATTTGAAAGCTGGAAATGTTGACTTTAACCATAAAAATAGAGATTTTAGTCCTTGCTCAAGCAAAAGAGAGAGTTTCATTCTAAAAATCTCTCCATGTAGCCTTCTTATCAGAAGAGGAGAAACTGATGTAAATTATATGAGTTCAAGAGCTTGGATGGAACCCTGGGTTTCTAGAATCTGTAATAGGAGAAGGACAAAGGAGCATTTGTCTTTTTCTTTAGTGATGTTGATTCCCACCCACTGTACTCACCACACAGAAGGAAAGTCATGTTGTAAAAATTCTGTTTCTCATTTGTGACCAAATGAAGTATTGGAACACTTGCTGTACAGTACAACTTTTAAGGGAAAGTTAGCCAATTTTCTTCTTGGAAGAAGAAATGAAATCATCCAAAAAAAGCACTTTGGGAACTATGAAGGAAATGGGGAAATAAGCCCTTCCTCTTGTGAATAATACTGTATCTAATATCAAATAAACTGAAAATAGAAAATGTTTAATAGAGATTCTTAATGTCTGTTAAAATAAGAAAGAGAAGTCAAACAAAATTTGCTGACTACTCAGATTAGAAGTTCATGTGACCAAAAGGCAAAATTTCTACTGGACAAAAAGCAACCATTCAAAAATAGGCATCCTGCTTTTTGTTGAATATTTACTCTATGCATCAAGAATCATTATATAGCAAAGGGGAAATGGCTGTGTGAAATAACACTGGAAATTTTTTTATTTTTAGTTAACTCAAGAAATGTAGAATACTAAGGAATTGAAATGTTGAGCATAAATCCGGGTTTTTCTATTAGAAAATGGTGAAACCCATATTCTCACCAAGAGTTAAATCAAACTCCATTGCCTACATACTTAACTTTCGTTAAGTTTTTTTTTTTTTAAGATTGATTTATTTATTTTAGAGTGAAGGGGAAATAGAGAGAGAGAGAAAGAGAGAGAGAGAGATGGGGGAGGTCCAGAGAGAATCTGAAGCAGACTCCCCACCAAGCACAGAGCCAGATGCAGGGCTCAATCCCAGGACCCCGAGATCATGACCTGAGCTAAAGTCAAGAGTCAGACACTTAAAAGATTGAGGCTTAGCCACCCAGGTGCCCCTGTTTGGATTTTAAAGTATGAGAAATCTTCACATGGACATTCTTGAGACAGATGAAAAAAAAAATGTTTTCCATTTTTCACCTTGTACAACCAATTTAAAAGATAAATTTTAAATGTAAATATGAATTTGACTATGATTTCCAGTATTATTTCTTTTTAAAATTATTTTTAATAGACTTCATTTTTTAAGAACGGTTTTAGGTTCATAGCAATCGAGAGGCAAGTGCAGAAATTTCCCATACTCCCTGCCCCAAATCATGCATAGTCTTGCACAGTCCCATTTTTAACATCCCCCATCAGAGTGCTACGTTTGTTACAATTGATGAACCTATAATTGATACATCATCACTCAAAGTCATAGTTCCCCATAGGGTTCACTCTTGGTGTTATGTATTTCATGGGTTTGGAGAAATGTATAATGACATGTATTCATCATTAGAGTATCACACAGAATAGTTTCACTGTCCTCAATATCCTCTGTACTCCACCTTTTCATCTCCCCCAAACCCAGACAACCACTGATACGTTTACTGTCTCCATAGTTTTGTCTTTTCCAGAATGTCATACCACTGGAATGATATGATATATAACCTTTCAGGTTGTCTTCTTTCACTTAGTAATAGACATTTAAGTTTCTTCCATGTGTTTTCATACCTCAATAACTTTTTTAAATGCTGAATAATATTCCATTGTCTGGATGTACTACAGTTTATTTATCCATTCACCTACTGAAGGACATCTGTGTTGCTTCCAGATTTTGGCAATTATGAATAAAGATGCTATAAATATATGTGTGAAGGTTTTGGGATGGACAAGTTTTTAATTCCCTTGGGTAGATAGCGAGGAACACAACTGCTGGATTGTGTGGTTTAATTTTGCAAGAAATCGGCAAATTGTCTTCCAAGTGACTCCACCATTTTACATTCCCACTGACCATGAACAAGACTTCTTTTTGTTCCACATCCTCACCAGCATTTGATGTTGTTAGTATTCTGGATTTTCGCCATTCTAGTAAGTGTGTAGTAGGATTTCATTGCTGTTTTAATTAGCATTTCCCTTTTCATATGCTTATTTGTCATTTATATGTCTTTTTTGGTGAGCTGTCCAGTTTTATTTCTTGATAGGAAAAACTATTTCTGTGGAAGCATAGCTTTGAGAGTGGCCAACCTTATGTCAATACCCTTGCATAAATTTTGCAAAGTTGCCAGGTGGAGGAACTTTTTTTCCTTTGGAACCAGGGGCTTGCTGAAACCAGCAAATGACTCAAAATAAGAAAACCTGAGTTTCAGACTCTGCTCACTCTTAAAAGCTTGAGGCTATTTCTTCATCTTAAAACATCAACAGGTACCAGATGGTGATAACACCCTATGATTCTCACTGAGCAATATTATGTACTTATTCTTACAAGTCCAAATTCAAGTGAAGATTGCCTTATACCTTAGCTGTGTTTTCTTTCAAGATCTTTCTTATCAAGATCACTTATTTAAATACTTTAGCTCATTCAAAATAATAACCTTTAATAAACCTATAAGGTAATTAATTCTCTCCTAAGCAAGTATTCTATTGAATGTATACCCTTTAGCTAACAATCTGGCCTGTGCAGTCAGCTCTTTATTTGCTGACATGTATTAAAGAGTATAGTCTACACATTCTTCTCATCCATTTTTCTCTTCATAATTATTAAAAAGCCTCAAATAAAATTGCATGGTACATTTTCTCTTCCTGAAGCCTTTTATCATGAATATAAACTCTGAATTAGGGAGAAATAGCAAATTGTAGGCATATTCATGGAACATTTATTAAAATCATTTGCAAGTCACAACATCATTATGTCTTTATAACATGCAATCACTCAGATGTAAAACACAATGTAACCAATAATAGTATTATTATCATAAAACTTAAGGAAATTAATATCTACAAAAAGCTCAAAATCTCAGGTTGAAAGAAAACATTTATAGAAATACATTTTTGTGTTTGGTTTTATACTTGATTGCTGCTGTATGGAATGAAAGAGTAAAGAATTCTTGGTTCTATCACTGAGCTGTAACTTTGGGCCATTGATTTTTTACCCTGGCTTTCTTTCTACAAAATGGCCACCATTTTAAAATGACCCTCACAGTTTGGTGTGCAGAGAGTGGAAGACATACACACAACTCCCACTTAACACAGCTATGGGTGCCGATGACACAAGAAGCTTGGTTCGTTTGTTCCAGTTAGCTTGATGGCTCTGAGAAAGAGCTGAGGAATGGCACTCAACCATCGAAATTCATTTTGTTGTAACGGTGGTGGAAGTGGTGATGGTTTTGCAGTTGTGTCTGCAGAGAGCTAGGAGTTCACTGAAATTTATCTGACCAAGATCTGCTATAAGGTGAAAGTATGTAGCTTCTCAAATTGCAAAAGTGAAACATCTACCGCATAGTTGGGTCAGGTCTATGCTTAGAACAGTGGTTCTTTCTGTTGTTGACAGAAACGTATGCCCAAAATGAGTTCACCTTCTTCGCCTGCCAGGATTAATGCTCCCGTGGAGCAGGTCTGAGCTGTTTTTAGGAGCAGGGCTCAGGCAAGCTGTTGAGAAATGTGGCCTAGTGTACATTGGTTTCCCGACATAGGTAATTAAAGCTGATGGTCCAGTTTCCAGAACTATCCAAAATTACAGAGGAGGCTCGTGTGGGGTCTGGGCTTGCCCGGCTCTGTCATCATTGTTTCCTGTCTCTCCAGTAAAGGCCTGAGGAGACATTTGCCAAGAAGCTTACATGGAGAAACCAACTTACCCTGGTACGTGGTAGATCAGAAAGAGAAACTCAGTTGCCTGAGTTTTATTTTTATTTTTATTTTTTTTAAGGATTTTATTTATTTATTTGACAGAGAGAGATCACAAGTAGATGGAGAGGCAGGCAGAGAGAGAGAGAGAAAGAGAGAGAGGGAAGCAGGCTCCCTGCTGAGCAGAGAGCCTGACTCGGGACTCAATCCCAGGACCCTGAGATCATGACCTGAGCTGAAGGCAGCAGCTTAACCCACTGAGCCACCCAGGTGCCCCAGTTGCCTGAGTTTTAATCTAGTATATTTCCCAACCACACTAGGGGAGAGTAAATAAACCATTACTATTTTGATAATTTGACTATGAAAATAACATTTCAGCCTTCCTCCTAGATAGAGGAATGCATGGAGACAGCACTCTTTGCCATGTGTTCTGGTTTGCATACAGAGTGGGCACAGACTTCTTTGGGGGGCTGCTAATTTATCTTATTTTGATTTACAGGACACCCACATGGAGGTTCCTGAGGAAAAGCATGTCAAAATCTTTGAAATATCCTAGGCCTACTCTTCTTAATCTTTAATCCACTGTCTTCAACAAAATTGATCTATATTTTTCAAACATGAAAATATAAGACTTCAATGTGGTTCTGAGTTCTGGAAACCATTATTCCTGAAAGTCCTTACTTTTTTTTTTTTCTCAAGTTTTTTATTTAAATTCAGTGTAATACTAGTTTCAGGTGGAGAATTTAGTGACTCCTCACTTACATACAACACCGAGTGCTCATCACAACAAGTGCCCTACTTAATCCATTTAACCCATTCCCCACCCATTTCCCCTCCAGCAACACTCTGTTCTCTATAATTAAGAGCTTGTTTTATGGCTTGCCTCCTTCTCTATTTTTTCCCCCATATGTTCATCTGTTGTATATCTTAATTTACACGTATGAGTGAAATCATAGGATCATTGTCTTTCTCTGGTTGACTTATGGTTCCATCTATGTCCTTGCAAATGGCAAAATTTCATTCTTTTTGATGGCCGGTAATATTCCATTATACAAATATACCACATCTTCTTTATTCATTCATCAGTTGATGGACATTTGTGTTCTTTCCATAATGTGACTATAATTGATAATGCTGCTATAAACATCAGGGAATATGTATCCTTTCAAATCAGCATGTTTGTATCCTTTGGGTAAATACCTAGTTGTACAATTGCTGGGTCATAAGATAGTCCTACTTTTAACTTTTTGAGGATCCTCCATACTGTTTTCCAGAGTGGCTGCACCCGTTTGCATTCCTTCAAGAGTGTAAGAGGATTCCCTTTCTCCACGTCTTCAAGCACTTTCTTATACCATACACAAAAATAAATTCAAAATGGATCAAAGACCTAAATGTGAGACAGAAATCCATCAGTATCTTAGAGAAGAACACAGGCAGCAAACTCTTAACTCAGCTGAAGCAACTTCATACTAAACACATCTCCAGAGGCAAGGGAAACAAAAGCAAAAATAAATGATTGAGACTTCTTCAAGACAAAAAAGCTTCTGCACAGCAAAAGAAATAATCACAAAACTAAAAGGCAACCTTTGGAATGGGAGAAGATATTTGCAAATGACATACCCAGTAAAAGGTTAGTATCCAAAATATACAAAGGATTTATAAAACTCAACACAAAAATTAAATAATCCAATTTAAAATTGGGCAGAAGACATGAATGGACATTTTTCCAAAGAAGACATACTGATGACTAGCAAAGACACGAGAAGATGCTCACCATCACTCATCATCAGGGAAATACAAAACAACCACAATGAAATACCACCTCACACCTGTCAGAATGGCTAAAATGATCTTTTGGTGTATGTACTTCAAATATTCAAAAATCATAATAGGCCATAAAATCCGACAAACAAGTAATGGGATACTGCCCTTATTCTCCCCACAGTTGGTGCATTTCTCCCTCTTTCGTACAAATTCTAATTGATTAGGCAGAGGTCAATTGATATTCTAGTTTTTTTTTTATTAACAAAGCATGAAAGAATTATTGCCATTAAGGATGAATCCAAACCCTTAAAGAGATGGTGATTATGGGCAGAAACATCCAAAAAAGGGGAAGAAATGTTATCCTCCTACCTTCTTAAGGTCACAATGACACATATGGAGTGGAAACACATCATGTCAGAACAAAAAGGGACTTAGAAAATATCTACCCCCAACTTCTCATTTTATAGAGGAGGACACAAGGGAAAGCAGCTTGACCCATATCAGAAAGCCCTTGGCAACTGATGTAGAACCAGAAGATAGAATTCCTGTCTCTTTCCATGAAACCAGAACTCCATTGCCTCAGTTAAGGTAAGTTAAGAGTGTTCTAGAAGAAAATCTGCATTCCATTCCAAGAATAAAGGGAAGATGAAACAAGGGCTATGTAGGAAGTATCAGGAAGGGGTTATCTCCTTACTGTAGTGGGTAGAAAAGTAAAACACAGAGTGTCCCACCAAGTCAGGAAACACAGGATAAACTCATTTTCATCAATGTATCATTTGTAATGTCAAAACATACACAGTCTATATTTCTTCAACTTTCAGACCCTTTACAAAGTATCATAATTATCCTATGCTCCCTGCACTTCCAGAATTTTTGGTCAGTAGCATTTTCCTAAGTTCTTTTTCTTTTCTTTTTTTTCCAGATTAGTAATTAGGCCTGTTGCTTTACACAGCACATCCACCTCACATAATAAGCACGCTGAGCCTATTATTTGAAAATGTAGCTAACATACTGTTTTAATTGAAGTTTATCCTGAGCTTCCTGACTTAGCAAATACATTGTAGAATGGAGACTGAAAGACAAACAGCAAGAAATTATTTGTCAAGAAATACAGTAGATGGGGATGCCTGGGTGGCTCAGTCAGTTAAATGTCTGCCTTTGGCTCAGGTCATGATCCCAGGGTCCTGGGATTGAGCCCAGTGTCATGCTCCTCACTCAGCGGGAAGCCTGCGTCTCCCCCTCCTTCTGCCCTCCTCCCTCCCACCCCCACACTCACTCTTTTCTCTCTCTCAAATAAATAAATAAATTCTTAAAAAAAAAAAAAAGAAATGCAGTAAATGAATAATGTAAGCTGACTTAGACAAGTGCCTAAAATTTCTTTTTTTTTTAATTTTTTATTTTTTATTAACATATAATGTATTATTAGCCCCAGGGTAAAATTTCTTTTAAAAGAAGCCTAATATAGAAATATATACTCTAATCCTTTTGAACTATTTAAGCCTTAAAAATTACCAAGCACATTTTTCGGAGTGTGTTGTTCTAACACCTAACACTGGAGTGTAATCTCCCCAAGAGGAGGGGTACATATCAGTTTCATTCCCTGGGAGTCCCCAACACTTGGAAATGTGTCTGGCACATAAAAAGCATACAACAAATATTTTTTTTTAATAAATGCTGCCATAGATGAATAGAGGATTAATTTGATTTGGCTAGCTAAGTAATCAACAATTCATCTGAACATTGAGTGGTTGAGCAAAACCCCTAGTGTCTCTTGCTCAAGGACGGGTTGCATAATGAGAATCTCTCTGACCATGTAAGTTATCTGGGAATGATATCAAATATGTCAGCCTAACAAAGACACCTCAGTGAGTTATCTTGGGAATTCATCATCTTTTGCACATCTGAGGAAATACAACACATTTTGACAGAGAGCCACAATGCATGATTTCATGATATAATTGACATAATTGCAGCACTTAAAATAAATTTTCCTTGCTTCTGGATAGATCTTGCCAACCTCTCACACACAGTGTATTTTTTTTTTCAAAAAGAAGATATAAACACTGAAGAACAAATACATCATAATTATATAAACAGTGCTAGTGTAATTTTTAGAGGAAAACTTCCTCATTGTAAGTATGTCATTATCAATAAATTTATTTTGTATGACCCTATTTCTAAGAGACTACTCCTTTCGTTGGTCAGGTAGAAGAAAGGCACTAAGAACATGATGATTCATAGAGAAACTGAGAAAATGGAAAATGTTGGGAATTCAGAGGAGACAGTCCAATCAAGCTGTAGGTTTCAGTGCTGTCCATAACCAGTGCTCTGCAGCTAGAGATGGAAATTCCACCCGCCTGTCACACTTTCTGGAAAGGCTTAGGTTGAGGAGGAGTGGGAAGTATATGATCAGGGCACCAGAAAAAAAAAATTACAAAGTAAAAAAACTGTGTTCATTTTGAAACAAAATCGTGTACAGATGGTAGAAGAGCTGGAACTAGAGTTATGGGTACAGAACCCAAGCAACCTGACTGCAAAAATGCCAACCCATCAAGAGTCCCCAAGGCAGCTCACTGACTCTCACGAAAGGGAATTTTGTGCTCAATCCCCTTGGTACATTAAGTAGAACCATTTTATTTAACAATATCTTCTTTATAAACATGAGCCAAACAATCAGATAACCATTGTTCTCATCTGAGTTTCAGCTCGGGCTGACTGTGGGGCACTGGGCAAATAGTAACTCTCTCTGGCCCTCAGCCCCACATCTCCAATGCAGAGGGTACAGTCCCACTTCTCATGTCTGTAGAGGCCTTGGCACAGGGGTTGGCACACAGGAAAATATCAGTAAGAGGCAGCCATTATTTTTCACATTTTGCTTGCAGGGATATGAAAATTGCTTTGCACTTTCTTTTATTTTTTCCCTTGGTATTTTTTCTCTTTTTTTCTTTCTTTCTTTCTTTCTTTTTTTTTTTTTTAAAGGGTTCTCCATGACCTGTGTGGAGCCCAGTGCTGGACCCAACACAGTCTCAAACCAAGACCCTGAGATCAAGACTCAAGCTGAGATCAAGAGTTGGACACTTAACCAACTGAACCACTCAAGTGCCCCTTCCTTTGGTATTTTAGTAATTAACCAACCAACCAGGGCACCTGGGGGGCTCAGTCAGTTAAGTGTCTGCCTTTGGCTCAGGTCATGATGCCAGGGTGCCAGGATTCAGCCCCACATTTGGCTCCCCACTCTGCTTGAAGCCTGCTTCTCCCTCTCCTTCTGCCTGCTGCTCCCCCTCCCTGTGCTCACTCTCTCTGTAAAATAAATAAATAATATCTTTTTTTTAAAAATTAATCAATTAACCGATCAATCAGTTAAAACAGAGAAATTTATACATGTGTTTCTATGTCTCACTCTTCTGTCATCTTCTGCTTCTTGAACCCATCTCAGAGCTAAGACACTCTGGTCTCTGCCTGTGGTGATTGCAGCATCTTCTGGCCTCGCTCTCAATCAGTGATTTTGCAGCTGCAAGAGCACTGTTTCAGAGTCAGTCCGAAGAAGAGCAAAGCAGACTTATACTAACACCAAAGCCACCAAATGAAATCAAACCAATGGAAGCAACACACAGGAAAGGAGACAGTCAGGTAGGAAATCAGTGAACCTCGAGGGAGTGAGATCAAAACCAAACTTCATCTCACAAAAGGAACATTGGTATAAGGCTTCCCAAGTTTGAAAATCAAAGAGATCTTCTCTGTCTCCTTCATATGAGAGCATTCAAGGATAGGAAAGGTAGATTTATAGTCTGAGACTTCTGTTGTAAGCCTTGCCTTTCTCATGAAGTTACATGTCTGGCATGTCAGCCTAATATGATAGATTATGTTATTGTTTCCTACATTGGCTCTCTTCCCTGTAAGGTGATTGCACATCCTAGCCCATTTCCAGGTGACTTGTAGTGCTTCTCTATGGGTGGAGTATACTGCTCTGCCACATTATCAGGTTTGGCTTATGACTTTTGTCTGAGCAAATGAAATGCAAGCAGAAGTGCTAGTTTCCCAGTTCCAAGGAAACACTTAGAAGAACCACATTTTTCAGCCAATTCTCTGTTTTTTTCTCTGCCACAAAAACAGCATATCTCAACTAAGTGCTGCTCTTTTGCTGATCCCTAAAAAGAGGAGACATTTGGAACAGAATTGTAGAACCAATTCACAGCTACCACCATGCCATGCTAGTGGGAAATGAAAATCCGTTGGAGTGAGCCCCTGAGATTTGGAGATTGTGTGTTACTCCAGCTAAGCTGACTTATACATCTGATACCACAAAGTAGTAATACAACTGCATTGGGATAAACATTCCATTTCTAAGGGCATTCGGTTGCTTGAGGGGTTTGGATTTTAATCTAAACGTGAGCCAGAGATTAGCTAGGATTATTTCAAGGTCTATGTCATCTGTAGTCAGACGTACCAGGGATAAAGAGCAATTGTGCCATCTTGAAAGAACTGGGCTGCTACAAGTCTTCATTATCCTAGGGAGTCATTATTAACCATTTTACAATTCTGGGAGTGCCCATAACATAGCTCAGCCTTGAAGGAGTTGGTAAGCAGGGGTTTATATCTCTCCACTGCAACCCATTTCTTAGAATCCAAAGGAATCCTCCCTTCCTGGAGACTGTGGAATTAATACACACCGGGAGGGTTATTAGAGAGAAACTGCTTCTTTGGGGTCCCAGTCAGGCAACTGCCTTCATGACTCCACTTCTTCCTTTTAAGTTGTTTATTTATGGGCTGTTTGACAACTCCACTGTTCAGCCAGTGGCCTTGGGGTACAATTACAAATACTTTAAAACTGAGTGTTAGCATGTTTTTCAAATCAATTAAAAGCATTTAAAAATTTTAGGTTAGAAGCCAAGAGCAACCAAAGTCCTAACCACCTGGACAGGCCCACAGGGACTTGCAGGACCTGGCAAATTCAGTCTTGCCAGCACCGGCAGGGAGGAAAAAACAGTGAGATTCAGAAAATGAGTTGGATGGCAGGAAAGCAGGCTGAGTAGAGGGCATGTGTTCCTAGAATGCTGCTGCCTCATCCAGCAAGGAGAGACAGGGCTGGGAAGAAGACCTCAAGCATAGCTGTGGAAGCTACGCCCTAATCCCTGGCAAGTTCAGCTTGGTGGTGAGGCCTGGGCCTCATGAAGACCGCTAGCAGCAAGTTGACTGGTACAATCACAGATGATGTCTGCTGTCCCTGGAAAAAATTATTCTTCAGAAGCTCAGAAGCAAAGCAGATTCACTCTTTGGCTAGACCAACTAGAGGGGATGAGTCACACGCTAGGACTTAGGAGTCTGGGGAAAAGGATGAGCAGAAGAAACTCATGAAAGACGATTGTCCAGGGATGTGTTACCACAGAGCAGCCGTAGCTGGAAGGGATTTCCCGATTTCCCTATCAGGCCAGTGTGTTTCTTTTATAGATAAGGAAACTAAGTCCAGAGAGGTTAAATGACCCACCTGAGGCCACCATAGCCAGTGAGCACACGGCAGATGCTGGTCAGGGCTGGGGGCTGAATTTTCCATCTGCTGGTGAGAGCCCTTCCTTAGTCTCTACACTGGCCTGTTCTGGAATAAATATAAGGGTCGGGCAGGAACCTCTAACATCTAGTCCAAGTCAGCAGACAGAAGATGTGACTACAAGAGCAAGGCCTTCTGAATCTTGAGGCAATTAGCAAGGGATCAGCCCAGGACACATCTGCTCAAGGCTTCCACACATACTAGAGGTATAAGATACCATTGTGTAGATATTATCTGCATGTGCAGGGGGAGGGGGAATCAAACCATGTGATCTCCACAACCAATGAAACTTCATCTTTGGAAAATATCACAAGTCAACCTGATTGTCAGTGGTAAGGATCCTCCCTGAAAAGAATTGTGTAAAGCATGAGTAAAATGCATCACTTTCCCTTTGGGACTGGGGATAGAGAAGGCAGGTGGGTGGAGTGGGAGGGGCTCAGAAGAGGAAGGAAGACGACGGAAGTGCTTAACGAAAACACTTTTTGACAAATAATGAAAATAAAGAACTTGGTCAGGTGGGTACAACTAAATTAGGTTTTCATATGAGAAACAGAGCAAAGGACTCATTTAAAATGCTTGTAGGTAGCCTGGACATTTTTTCAAAACACTAGATTGACATAAAGATCTTAATATACAGGGGCGCCTGGGTGGCTCAGTGGGTTGAGCCGCTGCCTTCGGCTCAGGTCATGATCCCGGGTCCTGGGTTCGAGCCCCGCATCGGGCTTTCTGCTCAGCGGGGAGCCTGCTTCCTCCTCTCTCTCTGCCTGCCTCTCTGCTTACTTGTGATTTCTCTCTGTCAAATAAATAAATACAATCTTTAAAAAAAAAAAAAAAAAGATCTTAATATACAGAAAAGGCAAATTTCTATAATTTCCTTCCCCCTTGCTAGTTGTCATACTTTCATTTCCTCCCAAAGCAGATCCTAAATACCTACTCAGCAAAATAGAATACATGACATCGTCAACGGACATCTTCAACTATCAGAAGAGCAACTTGACTTCATTCCTCAAATACTATCAGGCTCCACTGGAAGATATTTTTCCCATGATCCCCCTGTTGCACTTGGGCTTCACAAAGTGATGAACATCTCAGGAAGAAATGCTTCTCAAGCACTTGGTAGATTTGCTTTGTCTCTTCTGACAGTACCTGTTTTTGCTACTTGGAGCAGACTATGCCCAGAGTTTCTCTTTGCATAAACCACACAATAACCATGACCTCGTCGGAAGAGCTTTCAGGGCTGACTGAGCTGTGACACAACTCAAACAACTGTGTGATTTAAAGGTATCAAAGAATCATCAAGATGAACCAAACCCTACCGAAAATGATTCTATCACCAGTTTATCTAATCGGGATTAAAACCAGTCTGAAAATCAAGAGAAAAAGGAATTAGATGGGCAATGGGATTCCATGTAACTTGGGCTCTTCCTCTGCAAAGTAAGACAAAGCAGACACAAGAGGGCACTTGAGCCCATACTCATGTTAGAAGCAAACTCCCTGTGACTCCCTCCAGCCTCCTATTCCCCCTACCTTGGGTGCCTACCCAAGAACATGAACCTGATCTGTAAAATAGCTAAACTCTACTTAGAGTTTAGCTAGAAGACAAAATATTAAGTGGATTGATTTTTAAGCTTCACACAATAATGCATGGTATAGCAGAGTGATATTAGTGTTAGGACTAATATCAGAATGGAAATTTGGTCTTTGCCCAGAACAGTAACTTTACAGCCAAACCCTGATCACCCAGCATGGTAAGAGTCACAGGGAAAGCATGACTCACACAATCCAAAAACCTACTAGTCTGTAGTTTCAAAATCACCCTTCCCCAAGAAGAGTGAGCAAAGCTGGTGTCAGAGAAACCAAATAGGTCAGCTTGAGTTTCATTTCCCTCCACTCAGGAGTAGCAATGAAACACCACACAATTAACTGCTTTAAAAACCACCTAGATTCCCCAGGTTAATTTATATTACCTCATGGGAAAGAGCAGAAGAGACAAATTTAAAACTTTACTCATTTTTCACCCATTAAGGCCTCAAGTAGGTGTATGCTGTGGGCTGAATTGTGTCTCCCCACACCCATCCCCAAAATTTGTATGCTGAGGACCTTATCCCCAGTACCTCAGAATGTGATTGGGGGAGGTAAGATTTTTAAAGAGGTGATTAAGATAAAATGAGATTGTTAGAGTGGGTCATAATCCAATATGTCTGGTGTCCTTATAAGAAGAGATTAGGACCCAGATATACTCAGAGGGAAGATGATGTGAGGACACAGGGAGAAGATGACCATCCATGAGCCAAAAAGAGAGACCTGAATAAAAACCAAATCTTCCAACACCTTGATCTAGTCTTCTGGTCCCCAGAACTGTGAGGCATAAATTTCTATTGTTTAAACCACCCAGTCTTTTGTACTTTTGTTACAGCAGCCCTGGTAAACTAATACAGTATATTTAACTTTTCCATATTTTAATATATTTACATATCCCAGTGAATATATCAGTATATAAAAATTGGCCAGTAGGGAGTGACTTGAAAACTAAATATAATCTCTCTCTCTTCTTTAATGTTTTGTTGATATCCACATTTCATGGGAGACATGTCTGAATAACCAAAATAATGACCTGGTCAGCCTGGAAGTTTGGGCTATCAAATCCATAATAGTTGCTACAGCTACATGGACATCCACATCTACAGTTTGTTCTTATCATTTCTATTTGACAGATGGGGAAAAGGAGGCTTCAAAAGGCTGAACAATTGGTTCAGGTTTGCAACTGGAAGTGGGAAGGGATTGGGTTTGGACCTAGTTAGCCTGAGTCAGAAATTGTGTTCCTCCCCATCATCCAATCATGAATCACTACCTCTGCAAGCAAGGAGCAAAGAGTGTGATATATTCTGAGCTTTAATGGCTGAGAGTAAGGTTCTATCACTGGCAGAAACAGAGACAATCCCAAAGTTTTGTTTTGAAGGAAAAACAAAAGTTGTTTGTGTTGGATCTTAGATCTGTAGTCCTACGGAGAGTCCTAAGTAGGAGCTGGAGAGCCAAGGCATGGCAGGTAGTAGGAAAAATGGGGCTCCACAGTGTAAAGCATGGAGGTAGATGAGACCCTAAAGTAGAAAATCCTAAAGAGACAAGAGAATGACAAGGACTTTGTTTAGAGCCATAATTAAGATGAGAATGAGGGAGAGGCCTCTGTGAAGAAGTCAGAGAGGCAGAGCAGAACCAGAAAACAGTGTTCCAGGCATCCAGGGTAAAATAATGTTAAGAATGTGGTGGTAAATCCACTGAATAACAAAATGCTGACTTGTGTTGTTAGCAAATTGAAATTGGGGTTACACTGAACTATTTTGAGGGCAGGCAATTGGTTTGATTTAACTTTTCATTATTGGGGTATTTGGGTCACTATATAATAAAAATTAGCATTTAAAAATTTTAATGTTTGCTGTTTATTTAACTATGGGGAAAACTCAGAATAAATGAAACTGAAAACATATTATTATTGGCTTTGCAAATAATTACAATGACCTGAATGTGGAAAAAGATGCTGTAAAATGACTTCTTAAATTCAGAAAAATTAAGGACTTAAAAAGCCAACAGAAAGATAGCTACATTTTGACAAAATAATGGATATGCCTAAAGCAAATGTTCAGTGATACCTAACCACAACAAATTGAAAAAATAAAATTGTAGTCTAATAAAAAAAAAGTCAAAACCCCATCTCTTGGCTACATCATTAAAAAGGAAAGGTCTTTGGGACAACTGGGTGGCTCAGTCAGGTAAGTGTCCAAATCTTGAAATGGAAAAATGCATATATCACACACATTTATTATCATTTTCCAAAAAATTTAACCAAATATTACTGCTATTTACTACATAAAATCTTTGAGTTGGAAAGGCCATTCAAGCTAAATCACCACACCATACTCATAGGCAAGAACTCCCTTGGCAATATTCCTAACAGATGCTCACTCAATAGTCCACACCACTGTCTCCATTAATTATAGAAAGTTCTTCTTAATGTTGAGTTTACAACTATCTCCCCACAGGTCAATCAAGTTCTTCCCTTGGGACAGGATAAAATGAATCTAGACCAAAATAATTAGCCTGTCTCTCATTAATCATCTCTTCTGCACACTTCTAATTTTTCCATTGGCTGTCTGAGAATGTAGTTTTCAGACCCTCTCTGTTGAACCACCATTATTTATGTGCACTCCAGCTTCACAACTGACCCTTAAAATATGTCAATGAAATTTCAGTACAATACTCCAGCTACATCTTGACTATCATTGCTGTTATTAAACAATCACTGAGAATCTATTAAGTGCAAGACACAGGGGATACAAAGGGATATAAAACACGGAGTTTAGAACTCAGATCTTACAGGCAGTATCTGAAGTATTACACTGTGTTAATTTTTGGCAGCCATGTAGTATTTTGGTTTTGATGCAAATTCATAGTTAATTGATTTGTTCAGGTTTTATTTTCATTGTCACAAAAACTGCTGTCAAAAAGGTTTGTATGTTATATCTTATCATTGTAAAATTGACCTTTTGAAGTTGACAATAGGGACTCACATATTTCATGTCATTTCAGAGCCAGTGGTCCAGCCTGGAGATATCTTTCATCTTTTACCCCTAGCTTTATAAACTGTAAGCTTGTAAGTGTGATAAACATGGCTTTTATGTTTATGCCTAGCCACTGATAACATTTTCACAGGAGGGGTACCTGGGTGGCTTCATAAGTTAAGCGTCTGACTCTTGGTCTCAGCTCAAGTCTTGATTTCAGGGTCATGTGTTCAAGCAAGCCTCCATGATGGGTGTAGAACTTACAAAAAAAAAAAAAAAAAATCACAGGCAAACTCCAAGAACAAAGAGCTGTGGCATGCATGGATGCCTGGAGAAATCTCCTTCCAGGTTGACCTCCTTTGAGTTATATCCTATCATGTGATTGTCCAGCTACCTGAAAAGTCATCTGTTTGTAGTATCAGCCATCCCACATACCTCTACCTTGTTCAAAAGATTATTTAGATAGGCTTTATCCAAAGCAAAACAATAATAAAGATTGAAGGGGTTGGTTATTTGTGCTATTTATAGTTACTCCTATAGAAAAAAAAAAAAAAAAGAAAAAGAAGAACCACACAGATAGCTAACTGATTAAAAAAAAAAAAGCCAAAAGAGGAACCAATCACAGAAACAACAACAGAAACAGTCTATAAAGAAACCTCAGGGCTCCGATGAGAGGCTTCTCTACCAAATCATGTGCCAATGGTCATGAGAATGCAGAAATCCTTATCCCCTTAGAAAACTTGCATACGTCTAGGAAAATGTGGCTCTTCAACTCCCCTAGGAATATTGTGGAACGATCTAGGATGTGTGGAAAAAGGCACATTGTGGAAGTTTATTATAGGATGCAATAGACACAATGATCACAGACAGGGAGGACACCTACCTGGGTCATAGAAGATGAAGTCTTCATGGACTTGACTGGAGAGTTGGTAATTATTCTAGGTAATATTAAACTAGTCCTTATTTGCTATACAACTTAGTTTTAATTTGAAGTAGTTCCTTATTTAATCTTCCCCCATGTGGATTTCAGTCCAGTGATGACAACCGGGGTTCCCAGAACTAATAAGATATATGCTTTGTCTGCTATTCCATGGTGATCATGCAATCCAGGAAATTTATGATCAAAGAAAATGAGAGTTTATTTTGAACTTTTCTTAGTAAGTGTATGTCAGTCCCTATTGATTATCATCTTCTGTTCCAAGTGTTCATCAGCCATCTACCTAATAAAGGATTTTAGAATTTCTTAAATCTATTTTTTTAAATATTTGCACATTGTCAGGATTCCTTCACCTCTCTAATTCTCTACTGTCTCTGACAACAAATCTAGAAGACCTTTACACTTTGAGAAGTAATTTATCTAATCCTGAAGGCATGACCACACTTGAGATCTCTTGAGGCCCTCTTACTCTTTTTCCAAATCCCATGCTTGGTGATAGAGTGCAAAGAGAATAATTTTGGATTCAGAAATCCATTTATCAAACTTATTCACTGTGTAACTTTGGGCAAATTACAAATGCTCTCAATCCTCACTATGTCCCTCTATGATTTGGGAATACATCTTAATTTGCAATGTTACAATAAGAATTAATGAAAATATGCAAGTAAACCAAAAAATAATAAAATATTAAAATCTAAAATCCATCTATACATAAAATAATTACACAATAATTATACAATATGACCAAGTTGGGTCCTGGGAATGGAAATCTGGGCCAATCAATGCAATCCATCATACTGAGTGCTGACAGAAGAAGAGCTACATGACACTATCAACTGATGCAGAAAGACATTCGACATCTAAAATTCAACATCTATTCCTGATTGAAAACAAAAACAAAACTCTCTAAAAACTAAGAATAGAAGTAAACTTCTTAAATCCAATAAAGGGAATAAAAAAAAAACCTTCAGATAACTTTCATACTTAATGACAAGAGAGTGAGTGTTTTCCTTCTAAGATTAGGAACAAACCAAGGATATCCACTTGCACCATTCCTATTCCTCATCATACCAGAGGTCTCAGCCGGTACTATAAGGCAAGAAACAGAAATAAAAAGCATACAGATAGAAAAAAATAATTATAAGTGTCCTTATTTGCAGTATGATTATCTACATAGAAAATCCCAAGGTTTCTACAAAAAGGAAAGAAAAAGAAAAACAAAAAACCTCCCAGTATCATGGTCACATGATTACAAGGTCACCACACAAAAATCAATTGTACGTCTACCTGCTAACAATAAACAATTAAAAACCAAAATTAAGGGGTGCCTGGTTGACTCAGTCAGTTGAGCATACGACTCTTGATTTTGTTTCAGGTCATGATCTCAGGGTCAAGGGATCCAGCCCTGGGTCAGGCTCCATGCCGAGCAGAGCTTGCTTAAGAGTCTTTCTCCCCCTCTCCCTCTGCCCTCCCTCCCCACTCACATGGTCTCAGAAAAAAAAAGAAAGAAAGAAAGAAAAAAATTAAAATCATAATACCACTTACATTAGCTCTAAAAAATATAAAGCACTTAGGTATAGATCTAACAAAACATACAGGATCTGTATGCTGAAAACTACAAAATATTGACAAAAGTAATCAAAGACCTAAATAAATAGAAAGACATACAACATGTATGCATTGAAAGACTTAATACTGTGAGGAAGTAAATTCTCCCTAATTGATCAATAGGTCCAATAACACCTCAAAATCCAGCAAGATTTTTGTAAGTATACACAAACTGATTTTAAAATTGTTATGGAATACCAAACGAACTGGAATAGCCAAAATAATTTTGAAAAAGAAGAATAAAGTTGGAGGAGTCACACTATCTTTTCAAGAATTTACTGTGAAGTTAAAGTAATCAAGACAATGTGATACTAGTAAAAGTTTAGACATAATAATGGGTGGATTGAATAGAGGGTCCAAAATCAGACCTACACAAATATGACCAATTAGTTTTGACAACAACATTCCAAAGAAAATTAAATGAAAAAGATCATCTTTTCAAATGAATGGTTTTGGAGTAATTGGACATTAATATGCCAAAAAAAAAAAAAAAGAACATCTTGCAAAGACGTGGATGGAACTAGAAGGTATTATATTAAGCAAAATAAGTCAATCAGAGAAAGACAATTATCATCTGATCTCACTCATGGAATTTAAGAAACAAAACAGAGGATCATAGGGGAAGAGAGGAAAAATAAAATGACTAAATCCGAGAGGGCACACAAAATATAAGAGACTCTAAATCATAGGAAACAAACTGAAGGTTGCTGGAGTAGGGCAGGGGGGATGGGGTAACTGGGTGGTGGGCAGTAAGGAGGGCACTAGGTGTAATGAGCACTGGGTATTATATAAGACTGATGAATCACTGAGCCCTACCTCTGAAACTAATAATACCCTATATGTTAATTAATTGAATTTAAATTAAAGAATGAAACAAATAAAGCAACTATGATATAAAAATAAAAATAAATGTAAAATGTATAGCTATAAAACTTTCATATGAAAGCATAAGAGAATCTTCGGTATCAAGAAAAGACACATTCTTGGACCTGAGAACAAAAGCACATTGTTAGAAAAAAAATAATAAATTGGAACTACATCAAAATTAAAACCTTTTATTCTGTGGAAGATATCATTAAAAGAATGAAAAGATAAGCTATTGACTGAAAGAAAATACTTGAAAACCATATATTGGACATCGTACTTAGATCCAGAATATTTAAGAATCTCTCAAATTTCAACAGTAGTAAATCAAACAACTCAATTCAAAAATAGGCAAAAGACTTACACATCTCATCAAAGAGAAGAGGATGTCAAGTAAACACATGAAAGGAAGTTCAAAATTACTTGCCATTAGAGAAATACAAATTGAAACCAGGCTTAAAACACACTGATTAGAATGGCTAAAAGAAAAAACACTAATAATACCAAGTCCTGGCTCGGAGGCAGAGCACCTGGGACTTACACATCTCTGGTGGAACCCAAAATGTAGACACAGTGGAAAATAATTTGACAGTTTTTTGGGGTTTTTTGGGGGGTTTTTTGTTTGTTTGTTTTTTCTAAAATGAAACCTACAGGGACGCCTGGGTGGCTCAGTGGGTTGAGCCTCTGCCTTCGGCTCGGGTCATGATCCCAAGGTCCTAGGATCGAGCCCCGCATTGGGTTCTCTGTTCAGCAGCAAGCCTGCTTCCCCCTTTCTCTCTCTGCCTACTTGTGATCTCTGTTTGTCAAATAAATAAATAAAATTAAAAAAAAAATAAAATGAAATGAAACATACATTTACTATATCACCTGGCAATCCCATTCCTAGGTATTTGCCCCACAGAAATGAAATGTTATGTTCACTCAAAAGTCTTTTACATGGATGTTTAAAGTTGCTGTATCCATATTTACCCCAAACCAGAAAGAACCCAAATGTTCTTCAGTGGTTCATCAAACTATGGCTGAACAAACACTAAAAGACAAAGCAGTGAGCCATCAGTACATGCAAGACCTTGGATGAATGTCAGAGGCAGTATACACCAAGTAAAAGAAGCCAGTCCCAAAAGGTTACCTGGTGTAAGGTTCTATTTATCAGAAAGATTATACTATCACCCCTGAGAAGAGATTCATGGTTGTCAGCGAATAGGAGAGTGAGGGTAGGTTGTGGCTGCAAAAGCACAGGACAAAGGAATGTTAGGGGGTAAGAGAACTGTTCTGTATCTTTACTGTTGTAGGGGTTACCTGAATCTAGATTCATATGAAAACTAAAAGAACTGTACACCAAAAGATAAAAGTTAATTTCACTGTATCCTAATTTAAAATTTCTTGATGGTAAAATAAAAAATACACACTCAAAGACACTTTATTTCTGCTTCCTCATCTATAAAATAGAATTTTTATGCATACTTTATAGGACACAATAAAATAACTGACAGAAATGTTTACCAATACGGTTTCTGCAATGAGTAGCCAAGCATCCTCTGGCATAAAGTATGAAACAGAGATAAGAAGGACATGTATTTATTTTAAAAATTTCACTAAAGATGCAGGCCCCCATGAGAACTGGCTTTGATTGAACCGCATTCTTTAAAAGGAGTCACTTTCCTGGACTATCAGAATCTTATTCCTAAATGCCTATTGGGTCTACACCAGGTAATTTTCTTCTGCTTTTATCTGGGTTCTGTGTTACCCTTTGATTCCTTCAGGATCACCTCCCAAGTCACAGGGGTCAACCATGCACTGATTTACAAATTTGAAAGGGTTTTTTTTTTTCCCCACTAAAATATTAGTCAATTTGTTCTCCATTGCCAATTTTACCTGAATTTCAGAGTTTTTTTTTTATCTCTATTTGAAAATACCCCAAAGTTAAGCTCTTAAAATAGAATTTGTAATATCCTCTGTCTATAGTTGCAGCAACTATACAAATATGTACTGACACTTGAACTTTACAAATTACAAATCTGACAAAAGCCATAAAAATTGCTTTTCTCCTTTTCCCACTGCCTTTGTGAGTACAGTCTTGGAGATATTCCGAGGCTCCCCAACTTTTGGAAACAGGAGAATAACTTCTGAACTGGAAACTATCTCAAAAACATTCCAGAATATTCTTGTGTCCCTCCTCTCTTTCTCTCTCTTTCTCTCTCTCTCTCATACACATACACACAGACACACACAGAGATAAGCGTTTTGGGTTTTTTTTTTTAATTTGGTTTTGTTTTGTTTCGTTTTGTTTTGTTTCATAAAAAAGAAATTACTGTGTAAGGGGAGAAATGAAGGTGCTTTACAATAACTTTCACCTAGTATCTAGTAAGAAATATTAACTATTTCTGAAGCTATAAAGAAAAAATTTACCAGCAGATTAAGGGATATGACCCGGTGTCATTAACTTTAATAAACAGAATTTCAAAAAGCAGATATGTCTCACAGAGAAGAGTATGGCATAGCTCCTAATTTCACTCCTACCCTTTCCCCAGAACCCACATATATTCATTAACAAAATCCTGAGAATTCTCACTAACATGCACTCAATTTGAAAAGAAGTACAGTAGATTGCTTATCTTCTTCCTCTTCTGACTGGGGAGGCAGTAAAGAAAACCAAAAGGTGTAAACAACATAGCTTTTGGTAGTGATGAATGAAGTAACAAATTAAAGCTTGGCTACACACAAAGTCTAGTCCAAATTTGGGTACCAGTGAGAATCACTATTCAGACTCTGTATAAGTTACTATCACTTGTTTCACTATCAAATCAGCAAAAAGTGCAAAAACTAAAGTTTCAAGTGGGTGAGAATATACGCTAATGCCTCCTTTTTCTCCTCAGAGTCATCTAACATCCAATGGTATCAGTATCTTAAAGAAAGAAAAGAATGTGCTGGTTAGAGGAGTAAAGAACCATGGCCAACAATAAAAGTAATAAATGATGTGAGAACAGTGAAAAGAAACTATGGACAAATTGGAGAAGAAAGAAAATATAATATGTAATTAATAAAGAAACTAATATAGAAGAAAAACAAAGCAAACAAGACAGGGAAGATTTTCAGAAGAGTTTTAATAGGACAAGAGTCAACAAGAACCGTTTGACTTTGATAAAATAATAGCACAATAATTAGAATATAAAGAACACTATAATATTAAAAGGGAAAATATGATTTTTAGAAAATAAAATGAGAAGCAAAACAATGTCATTAAAAATAAGCAATGTCATTAAAAACAAGACTGAAAGAGCAAAAAACCAAAATCCACTGACTTACATTTAGAAAAAGATTATGAACATCATAGTAATGAAAATAAACCTGAGTACTTAAAGAATCATAGAGAAACCACTACCAAAATAGGCCCCCAACAAATGCATAATTGGTGTCCAGAAGAAAAATAACAAATGAAATAAGAAAAGTATTACAAAGATATATTACCAAAAAATCCTTGAAATTAGAACATTAAATCTGCACAGTGAATGAATATGAAAATCAGGTATGGAACTCTTTGCATTAATATATGTCCACGTGAAATTAGTGAATTTCAAAAAATAATGAAGAAACAATCATTCAAGCATCAGGAAATGCTAGTCACCTCCAAGGAGAAAAAACAATGATCAGACAGATCTCAGACTTCGGCATAGCAACATTCCACACTCAACTATAAATGAGAATAGTGTACAATGTGTTGTCCAATATGAGAGCCACTCGCTACATATAGCCTTTGAACACTTGAAACTTGGTTAATTCAAATTGGGTTGTGTTGTAAGCATAAAACACATGTTGGGTTTTGGTGATTTACTAAAAAAAAATAATTTAGGGGTGCCTCAGTGGCTTAGTTGTTAAAATGTCCAACACTTGATTTTGGTTCAGGTCGTTATCTCAGCTCGAACCCCATGTTGGGCTCCATCATGGGCATGGAGCCTATTTAAAATTCTCTCTCTCCCTCTGCCCTTCCCCAATCATACTTCTCTCTCTTTCTAAAAATAATAATAATAATAATAATTTTTAAATCTCAGTAATAAAGTTTTCTGTTGACTACATGTTAAGATGATAGTTCAACATATTGGGTTAAATAAAATATACTATTAAAATTAATTTTATCTGTTCTACACAATATTTTTAATGTGGCTACTAGAATTATAATTCTATCAGACTATTTTGATCTACATAATTTTTTAGGAAAGAATATAATAGCTACCCAAGATGTTTTAAAATAAATTGTAGCATATATACATTTTTTATGTAAAAAGGGAAATTCAGCTCTTATAACCTTTTATTGAAGAAACTACCTGATGAAATCCAGAAAAGAATCAAAATAAAGAACTCAAAATTAAGGGCATCTGGGTGGCTCAGTGGGTTAAGCCTCTGCCTTCAGCTCAGGTCATGATCCCAGGGTCCTGGGATTGAGCCCCACGTCAGGCTCTCTGTTCAACGGAGAACCTGCTTCCTCTTCTCTCTCTCTCTCTCTGCCTGCTTCTCTGCCTACTTGTGACTTCTGTCTGTCAAATAAATAAAATCTTTAAAAAAAAAAAAAGAACTCAAAATTAGAGAAGTCATGGTAAAGAGGACTAGTAATGAGCACTGTATGCATTTAAATAAATCAAAAATGTGGAACTATGGTTGCAAAGGAGATACACATCTTGATGATATAAGAAGTAACAATATAGTAGGGGTCAATAAACTTTTCCTAAAAAGAGCAAAAGACTAAATAATTGGGCTTGCCAGCCCTATGGTCTTTGTCAAGATGATTTAATTTCATTGCTGTAGTTCAAAAGCAGGAATAAACCATATGCAAACAAAATGATGGGGCTGTGTTAATACAAAAACTTTACTTACCAAAACAAGACCATATTGTTTCCATCAGGACTACTCCTTTCAATGCTGTAACTCAAAAGCTAAAATAAATAATATATAAACAAATGAGCATAGGCAATTGAGCAAGTTACAATAAAACTTTATCTACAGGGGCGCCTGGGTGGCTCAGTGGGTTAAAGCCTCTGCCTTCAGCTCAGGTCATGATCCCAGGGTCCTGGGATCGAGCCCCGCATTGGGCTCTGTGCTCGGCAGGGAGCCTCCTTCCCTTCCTCTCTCTCTGCCTGCCTCTCTGCCTACTTGTGATCTCTGTCTGCCAAATAAATAAATAAAATCTTAAAAAAAAAAAAAAACTTTATCTACAAAAACAAGCAGCAGGCCAGGTTTGGTTGTAACCCTATAATAGAGGGGAGGGAAAAGAAACGTATTATGACAAAATCCCCATCTTCTTAGTGGGCATTTCAAAACTACTATCTAAAATTGAAATATACTGTTTTTAAAACACATAAAGTACCCTGTGTAAATTTGTTTAATATATTTTCCTTTAAAAAGGAATGAGGTAGACTCATGACTCAGAAAATATTATCTTTGGGGATTAAGAAATCAGTCTAGGAATCTTACACAGTCATAAAAAGAAATGAAATCCTGTCATTTGCAATGACATGGATGGCGCTAGATAGTATTATGCTAAGTAAAACTAAGTCAGAGAAATACCATATGATTTCACTCATATGTGGAATTTAAGAAACAAAACAAATGAGCAAACAGGGGATAAAAAAGGAGGCAAACCAAAAACAGACTCTTAACTATAAAGAACAAACTGGTGGTTTCCAGAGGGGAGGTGGGTGGGAGGGGAAGGGCTTAAGTAGGTGATGGGTATTAAGGAGGCTACTCGTGAGGAGCATGGGATGATGTATGGAAGTGTTGAATCACTAAATTGTTCACCTGAAACTAATAGTACACTGTATGTTAACTAACTGGAATTTAAATTTAAACCCGTAATTTTAAAAAAAAAGAAAAAAAATCTGTCAAAAATTCATTTATTTTCTACCCATTTATTTTCTCTATCAGTTCAATTCAAATAACATTTAAAAATTTTTATTTATTTTTTTGAAAAATTTTTTACTTTAAAAATTTACCCAATTATTTTCTGTGCTACAGGATTAATATATTCCATCACTGCTGCTTTTTAAACCTTTTATAACCACATACCCCAAAAATGGGTAAGACTGTGTTTCTTTAAAATGGTCACTGAAAAACACACTTGCCCATCCATGTCACTTGGAACTGAAAAACTTCAGGATGCAAACTAAGCGACTGTATTACAATCTGTCATATTACGTTTGATATTCTCCAGATTTGACCCATTGCAACCCGCTGCCTTTTCCCTGAGTTACCTGCTATTTTTCTGTATTGTGTCAGCTACACTTTAAAATAAGCTACTGTTTTTGTTTCTTCAGCTTACGCTCTTTGGTCAACTCAGGTCAACTATCCTGATATTGCGTGATCCCCTCTCATATCATCTGACCCTAAAAATACATCCTTGCAAAATCAAAGACTGTGTTTTTCTTTTCGAGTCATCTTGACAGGTATCCAGTTCCCAAACTAAAGAATTATAACGAATTTCAGGCATGGAGAGCACTGGGGTGAGAAAATCCTTTCATGGAGGCCCCTGCACCCAATCACCCATGTATGCTCCAGTTTTGTCCTTTAGTGAGAAAAGAGAAGACCCAGTCTCTGTAGATGCAGAGCTATCCATTGAACACAACTTAAGCCAAAAGGGACTTCCCAGTTCTCTGAGAAAAGCAACAACTGGAGCTTTATAAGAAAGTGCCAGTAACTCATAAACAACTCAAGATATCTTTTACAGGGAGATTATTTCTAAAACAATAAATCTTTTGCCTGATACTTGTTCAAACATGAACTCAAACCGCCTGAACCCTTTATCAGATATTGTCCTTCAGTGTGATTTCTTTCTTAATCCCTGAAAAATTGTCCTACAATTCTGTGCATGGCCGGAACACCTTAAACAAGGTTGCCAATCATTAACTAAATGCCAGGCATTTAAATTTTAATACTTGTGATAACTTCTACTATTTGAACTTTGTCTAAATATAGTAGTTCAGGCCCAAAAGGAAGACAAGAAAAACTTTTCACCTGAATCATCCACATTATCTCTCATGACTAATCTTATCTCAATAACCATCCATTTTCTGGAAATCCTGTCACTGTAACAGAGCCAGTTTCTTAAATAAAAAGAAAAATGAAGTTCCTTGTACTGTACTGATTACTTCTACTTTTCTGATCTCATCATGGCTCTTAGACTGTGTCATCTCAGTGGCAATGTAACTTGTTGGATAATTCTTATGATAGATATATTTTACTCAAGGGCCATTCAAATATTTAAAAATAAATTTCTTTTAAAGAGGAAAATCTATTCTGGACTTCAGATAGGATAATTCTCCTGCACTCCTTAAATAGTAGGGTGCATCATCAGAAGCAAAGCACCAAACACTCAGGGTCCCTACAGAAATAGTCATTGTGTTTGTTCAGCTGCACATACCCTCACATATCTCAGCCCCATGCATGCTGGGTATTTTTAGTAACCGCTCAAGTTGCCTATCTCTCTTTAGCATATTCTTTCATAACCCTAAGAAACTTCTGCCACTCTAAAAATTTATTCCCATTTTGCTTATAGCCAGTGAGGAAGCCATCACTTCTCCACAGATTTCCATTAAAGGAGTTTAGATAAGAGAATGAGATCATATTAGCAATGCAGGAATCACTGTTGTCTGCATCCACAAGGAAGAGCATGGTGGTAACCACCCAAAGCCAATATGGGAGTCAGAATGGCTGGGCCAGTGAGGCATGTTGCTCTGCCTGCAGAATGTCTTGATTCTTACACTGTGGTCAGTGATAACAGACAAGAGTCAGTAAGGGCCATGGTGAATTTGTATCAGTATATCTGAAATATTTAGCTGCTTTCTAGAGTCAAAAAAAAAAAAAAGGTTGTACTACTAAATAATTTTTCATTGAGCCTCATTTTTCATTCTAGGAACACAAGGAGAAGGATGCTATATTTGTTCTTTTTTTTTTTTTTTTCTGTCACCTATGAATAAGGAAAGCAGGTGTTTAAACAGCAACATCTGAGACCTAAATTCAATTCTGGAAGGACTTTTAGGCTGATCAGTTAAATATAGAGGTAATTTACTGGATTAGGTTATATACTTCCCACATAGCACAGTTTTAAGATCCTGAGCCATCATTAGAAAACAACTATTTGCTTTGGACTTAAAAATAATTGCTTTAAAAAAATCTTGGGTCCAGAGACTTCAACATGTCTCTCTTGTTGGTATTAACAGGCTACCTGTCTAATGTTATAGTTATAAGCATGGCCTCTCGAGTAGAGTACCTGAGCACAAATTCTACTGCCATTTATGAGCTTGGTCAAGTTATTTATGAGCTTGGTCAAGTTAACCTTTTGGTGAATCAGTTTCCTGATCTGGAAAAGCATCTGTCTCAAAAAGAAAATTTTTGTAAAAATTGGATGTGTGAATTTAATGCTCCTGGCATATGGTGAGCACTAACTGTGATTGCTCCTATTAGTCTGATTGCACGTCTAACACTTTTACTTCTTATCAAGAATAAAATGCTTTGTTTAAATTTGATTTTCTTAATGTCCTTACAGAAATAAGCTACTATGGCAACCTGGCATAGAGACAGAGAGATACACTATTAAATGTTGTTATTCCTTACCTACCCACTTTACATATTCATTCACTTATTCATCCTTTCATCTGGCATGTATTGAACATGTATTATGGACCCCATATAGTGCAAGACCCTGAGGACACAAAGATAAATAAAAAACAATCTTCAGGGAAGAACAGAGAGTCATATATGCTACTAAGCACATAAATGTCTCAGGTCTATGGTAGAAGAATGAAGAACACAGTAGAGGTGTAAGTGAAGGAAAGACAAATTTCACCCTGGGAAAGGGTTAGAAAAATCTCCTTCGAGGAAGGGATGTTTGAGCTGGGTACTGAAAGATGAGCAAAGTTCACCTGGGTCTGAGTTAGTCTGAGGGCAGAACATTATATGTAAAGAAGGACACAAGGATAACCCTGATGGGTAAAATAGAGTCCCTCCAGCAACCTAGTGGATAAAACTGACACAGATTCTTCCACATGCTAGATAAAATAGCATAAGAAACAATAGCCAAGCTTGAAAGAAGTAAAGGAAAACAGCCCATAGTTTCAAGAAATGAATGGGACATCCAAATACAGAGTAGTAAATCAAACTGATGCAGCAAGCCCCCAGGGATTGTCAGCCTTCCTTATAGAGAGGGCTGTTAATATCCAGGCAGGAAAAAGAAAAGAATATAGCCCATGTGAGGTAGAGAGGTGGAACTGAGATCTCTGCACTTAGCTGGGCTATCTAGAAAAAGGGAACTAGAAATATTATCCCCATCAGCTTAGAGAAGTAGCAAGAAAACTTGCCATCTGCCTGGAACTTAGGGTGGGGAAAACAGTGAAAACCCCACACCCAAGGCACATTTGCATATGAGGGTCCAATTTATATTGTCCCCATCAAAAATCCCAAGCTAAGACATTAACATAAAGCTGGTCCAATGAAACCACTAGAAAACTGGCACAATTGGTGTTTCCATTATGGAGGGCACTACTCCCACAGGGGGGAAATCGACCCCTACTGAAGATGATCTCACAATGAAATAAACTAAAAAATCACACACACACACATACACACACACAGATATTGGGAAACAATCCACCATCACGAGAGAGAGTCAGCAAACATTACAAAAGGAAAATTCACATTACAAAAACTAGATATAATAAATGTGAACAAGACTATAAAATAAGTAAAGTTTAAATAGTCAAGGAGATAAAAGTATGCATAGAGACAACAGTGAAAGAACAGGATGATGATGAAAAAAAGAGCAGAGATTAATGCAGTGCTGTCCACTTACATATTACTTGGAGCTCAGCATCTCTACAGTGGCATGTGGGATGGGGGGGTGGCGGGGTGGGGAAATATGGGAAGGGAATGGTGAAGAGACATCAAGAGATAAGTCCTGGGACCAGTCGGTGGCAGAGTTGGTTAAGCATTGGATACTTTTCAGCTCAGGTCGTGACCTCAGGGTTGTGAGATCAAGCCCCATGTCAGGCTTAGTGTTCAGCACAGAGACTGCTTAAAACTCCCTCTCCCTCTGCCCCTCCACCCTGCTATCTCTCTGTTTCTGTCTCTCTTTCTCTCTCTCTCTCCCAAATAAGTAAACAAATCTTTAAAAAAGAGAAAGAGAGATAAGACCTGAGAGGCAGACAGGATCAAGTTATGTAGGGTCCTGTGCCATCCTAAAAAGTTTAACTTTATCCCTTAGCAAGGAGAAGACTTTAAAGAGTTTTAATCAAGAAAGTTATGAATAGATTTGTTTTAAGATGTTCTCTTTGACCATACTTGGAAAATGAGTGAAAGGAGACAAGAAAGGAAAATGGAGACCACTTGAGATTTTTACAGTAGACCAGATGTTTTTAGTTCCAAGTGGCATTTATAGGGTAAGGAACATTCAACTGCTTTTATCAGAGTTCCAAACTTTGATTGCTCTACAAATATCAGCAGAGCTCCAGAAGCTGCAGGACTGTGTGGAGAATTTATGCTGTTAGATGGTACAAATGTTGGGGATACAAAGATGAACAAAACATAGGCTCTGTTTTTCTCTCCTCTAAGTGCCCATAAGCTAGCAGGAGAATCAGACATGTAAATAAATAATTACACTGTGATGTATATAAGAGAAGAATTAACAGAACGAGGGTGGTGTGGGGGGGAGGCAAGATGGCAGAGGAGTAGCAGACTGAAATGACATCAGATCCCAGGAGTTCAGCTAGATACGTATCAAACCATTCTGAACACCAACATACTCAACAGGAGATAAAAGAGAAGAGCAGCAATTCTAGGAACAGAAAATCGACCACTTTTTGAAAGGTAGGACGTGTGGAGAAGTGAATCCAAAGCAAAGGGAAGATAGACCGGGGGGAGGGGGGGGGGGGATCCTGGCAAACAGCAGAGTAGTGGAACACAAAATTGGAACTTTTAGAAGTCTGCTCCACTGAGGGACATCACTCCAGAGACTAAGCAGGGTGGTGCCCTCATGGGAGCAATGTGGTCTTAGGACCTGTGGGGTCACAGAAAGATTGGGTATTCGGAGTGTGGCAGAGCTGCCAGGTATCAGAGTGGGGAAGCCGACTACAGAGACAGAGCTGAGGAGTGAGCTTTCAGATCAGGGTTACATTAAACCATGATCCAAGGCACAGTTAGAGCCACTGCTCTTCGAGCAGAGACCCTACAAGTGGCAGGTCCGGGGATATTCACCTTCCTCCCCCAGGAAGAGCAGTGCGACAGGGATCTGCTGGGTTTGGAGACTCCAAACAGGGCTATGTGCCAGAGATAGAAATGCTTGGTCACAGGCCAGATGAGCTCAGAGTGCAGCTGGAGACCAGGGAGAAAGGAGGGATTGACTGCTTTTCTCTGAAGGTGCACTGAGGAGTGAGGCCCTGCGTTCTCAACTCCACTGGGCCAGAGATTGGGAGGCCACCATTTTCATTCCCGTCCTCCAAAGTGGTGCACAGTGTTCTGGGAACAAAAGCTACCGAGAGCTAACCTGAGCAGATTACTTAGCCCAACCTCTGGCAAGGGTGGTACAATTCTGCCTCAGGCAAAGACATTTGAGAATCACTACAACAGGCCCTTCCCACAGAAGATAAGCAAGAACATCCAGCCAAGACCAAGCTCACTTATCAAGGAGAACAGTGGAACTCCAGAGCTAGGGGAAAGCAAAGCATAGAATTCATGGCTTTTTCCCCATGATGCTTTAGTCTTGCAAAGTTAAGTTTTTTTAACTTTATTTTTTTTCTTATTCTATTTTTTAAATTTTTCCTTTCCTCTTTTAACGTGTTTTAACTAGTTTATCTTAAGAATACCTTTCTTTAAAAAAAATCTTTTTAAACCTTCATTGTTATAGTCATATTTTATCCCCTCGTTCTATTTAACTTTATTTTTTGTATAGATATAAGGTTTTATTTTTTCTAAAAAATTTTGGGATACAATTTCTTCTTCTCTTTTTTTTTTAAGATTTTATTTATTTATTTGACAGAGAGAGAGAGAGATCACAAGCAGGCAGAGAGGCAGGCGGGGTTGGGGGGAAGCAGGCTCCCTGCCGAGCAGAAAGCCCAATGTGGGGTTTGATTCTAGGACCCTGAGATCATGGTCTGGGCCAAAAGCAGAGGCCTAACAGATTGAGCCACCCAGGTGTGCCTAATTTGTTCTAACAGATCAAAATATATCCTAATCTAGCACATGGCTTTGTTCTAGTCTCCAGCCTGAGCACATTCCCTCCTCTTTTTTTCCTCCTTTTTTCTTTTTCCAACCAACTTATCTTATCAATTCCTTTTTTAGAATTTTTTTAAAATTTTCATCTTTACAGTCATATTCCATCCTTTCATCATGTTTACCCTTATTTTTGTATATATACAAGTTTTCCTTCCTTTAAATTTTTGGGGGTAGTTTTTTCTAAGAGACCAAAATACACCCAAAATCAAGTGGGTGGCTCTATTCTATTCACCAGTCTAATATATATATATATTTTTTTAATTTTTAAATTTTTATTTCTTTTTTCCCCCTTTCTTCTCCCCCCAATTTTGGGTCTCTACTGATTTGGTTAACGTACCTTTTGGAGAGCTCTTTGCCTCTCTTTTAGTATTTTATTCTGTCGTTCATATATTCTTATCTGGATAAAATGACAAGGTGGAAAAACTCACCACAAAAAAGAACAAGAGGCAGTACCAACGGCTATGGACCTAATCAATATGAACACTGGTAATAAGCCAGAACTAGACTTCAGAACGACGATTCTCAAGGTGCTAGCTGGGCTCGAAAAAGGCATGGAAGGTATTAGAGAAACACTTTCTGGAGAAATAAAATCCCTTTCTGGAGAAATAAAAGAACTAAAATCTAACCAAGTTGAAATCAAAAGAGCTATTAATGAGGTGCAATAAAAAATGGAGTCTCTTACTGCTAGAATAAATGAAGCAGAAGAGACAATTAGTGAAATAGAAGACAAAATGATGGAGAATAAAGAAGCTGAACTAAAGAGAGACAAACAACTACTGGACCACAGGTGAGAATTTCAGAGATAAGTGATACCATAAGATGAAACAATATTAGAATAATTGGGATTCCAGAAGAAGAAGAAAGAGAGGGACAGAAGGTATATTGGAGGGAATTATAGTAGAGAATTTCCCTAATGTGGCAAAGGGAACAAGCATCAAAAGCCAGGAGGCACGGAGAACTCCCCTCAAAATCAATAAAAATAGGTCCACACCCTGTCATCAAATAGTAAAACTTACAAGTCTTAGTGAAAAAGAGAAAATCCTGAAAGCAGCTTGGGACAAGAAGTCTGTAACATACAATGGTAGAAATATTAGATTGGCAGCAGACTTATCCATAGAGAACTGGCATGATATATTCAGACCATTAAATGGGAAAAATATGCGGCCAAGAATACTATATCCAGCTAGGCTATCATTGAAAATAGAAGGAGAAATAAAAAGCTTCCAGGACAAACAAAAATTAAAAGAATTTGCAAACACCAAACCAGCCCTACAGGAAATATTGAAAGGGGTTTTCTAAGCAAAGAGAGAGCCTAAAAATAGTAGATCAGAAAGGAACAGAGACAATATACAGTAACAGTCACCTTACAGGCAATACAGTGGCACTAAATTCATATCTCTCAATAGTTACCCTGAATGTAAATGGGCTCAATGTCCCAATCAAAAGACGCAGGGTACCAGAATGGATAAAAAAAAAAAAACCATCAATATGTTATCTACAAGAAATTCATTTTAGATCCAAAGACACTTCCAGATTTAAAGTGAGGAGGTGGAAAACAATTTACCATGCTAATGGACATCAGAAGAAAGCTGGGGTGGCAATCCTTACATCAGATAAATTAGATTTTCAGCCAAAGACTATAATAAGAGATGAGGAAGGACACTATATCATACTTAGAGGGTCTGCCAACAAGAAGATCTAACAATTTTAAATATCTATGCTCCTAAGATGGGAGCAGCCAACTATATAAACAAATGAATAACAAAATCAAAGAAACACATTGACAATAATACAATAATAGTAGGAGACTTTAACACCCCCCCTCACTGAAATGGACAGATCATCCAAGTAAAAGATCAACAAGGGAATGAAGACCTTAAATGACACACTGGACCAGATGGACATCATAGATATATTCAGAACATTCCATCTCCAAGCAACAGAGTACACATTCTTCTCTAGTGCATATGGTACATTCTCCAGAACAGATCACAACCTGGGTCACAAATCAGGTCTCAACGAATACCAAAAGATTGGGATCATTTCCTGCATATTTTCAGATGACAATGCTCTGAAGCTAGAACTCAATCACAAGAGGAAAGTTGGAAAGAACTCAAATACATGGAGGCTAAAGAGCATCCTATTAAAGAATGAATGGGCCAACCAGGAAATTAAAGAAGAATTGAAAAAAGTCATGGAAACAAGTGAAAATGAAAACTCAACTGTTCAAAATCTGTGGGACACAGCAAAGGCAGTCCTGAGAAGAAAGTATATAGTGATACAAGCCTTTCTCAAGAAACAAGAAAGTTCTCAAGTACACAACCTAACCGTACACCTAAAGGAGCTGGAGAAAGAACAGCAAAGAAAGCCTACATCCCGCAGGAGAAGATAAAGAGTAAAGATAGAGCAAAAATCAATGAAATAGAAACCAAAAGAACAGTAGAACAGACCAATGAAACTAGAAGCTGGTTCTTTGAAAGAATTAATAAGATTGATAAACCCCTGGCCAGACTTATCAAAAAAGAAAAGAGAAAGGACCCAAATAAATTAAATCATGAATGAAAGAGGAGAGATCACAACCAACACCAAAGAAATACAAACAATTATAAGAACATATTATGAGCAACTCTACACCAGCAAATTTGACAATCTGGAAGAAATGGATGCATTCCTAGAGACGTATAAACTACCAAAACTGAACCAGGAAGAAATAGAAAACCTAAACAGACCCATAACCAGTAAGGGGATTGAAGCAGTCATCAAAAATCTCCCAAACAAACAAGACCCCAGGGCCAGATGCTTCGCAGGGGAATTCTACAAAACATTTAAAGAAGAATTAATACCTATTCTCCTGAAACTGTTCCAAAAAATAGAAATGGAAGGAAAACTTTGAGGCCAGCATTACCTTGATCCCAAAACCAGACAAAGACCCCACCAAAAAGGGGAATTACAGACCAATATCCTTGATGAACACAGATGCAAAAATTCTTACCAAAATACTAGCCAATAGGCTCCAACAGTACATTAAAAGGATTATTCACCACGACCAAGTGGGATTTATTCCTGGGCTGTAAGGGTTGGTTCAACATCTGCAAATCAATCAATGTGATACAATACATTAATAAAAGAAAATATAAGAACCATATGATATTCTCAATAGATGCTGAAAAACATTTCACAAAGTACAGCGTCCTTTCTTGATCAAAACTCCTCACAGTGTAAGTATAGAGGGTACATACCTCAATACCATCAAAGCCATCTATGAAAAACCCACAGCAAATGTCATTCTCAATGGGGAAAAACTGAAAGCTTTTCCCTTAAGGTCACAAACATGGCAGGGATGTCCACTATCACCACTGCTATTCAACATAGTACTAGACGTCCTAGCCTCAGCAATCAGACCATAAAAAGAAATAAAAGGCATCTCAATCAGCAAAGAAGAAGTCAAACTCTCACTCCTTGCAGATGATATGATACTTTATGTGGAAATCCCAAAAGACTCCACTACAATATTGCTAGAATTCATACAGGAATTCAGTAAAGTGTCAGGGTATAAAATCAATGCACAGAAATCAGTTGTATTTCTATACACTGACAGCAAGACAGAAGAAAGAGAAATTAAGGAGTCAATCCCATTTACAATTGCACCCAAAACCATAAGATACCTAGGAATAAACCTAACCAAAGAGGCAAAGAATCTGTACTCAGAAAACTATAAAGTACTTATGAAAGAAATTGAGGAAGACACAAAGAAATGGAAAAACATTCCATGCTCATGGATTGGAAAAACAAATATTGCAAAAACGTCTATGCTACTTGAAGCAATCTACACATTGAATGCAATCCCTATCAAAATACCATCAAATTTTTTTTTCAAAGAGATGAATCAAATAATCCTAAAATTTATATGGAACCAGAAAAGACCTTGAATAGCCAAAGGAATGTTGAAAAAGAAAGTCAAAGTTGTGGCATCACAATTCCAGACTTCAAGCTCTATTACAAAGCTGTCATCATCAAGACAGTATGGTACTGGCACAAAAACAGACACATAGATCAATAGAACAGAATAGAGAGCCCAGAAATAGACCCTCAACTCTGTGGTCAACTAATCTTCAACAAAGCAGGAAAGAATGACTCATGGAAAAAAGATAGTCTTTTCAACAAATGGTGTTGGGAAAATGGGACAGCCACATGCAGAAGAATGAAATTGGACCATTTCCTTACACCACACAAAAAAATGGACTCAAAATGGATGAAAGACCTCAATGTGAAGCAGGAATCCATCAAAATCCTTGAGGAGAACACAGGCAGAAACCTCTTCAACCTCAGCCACAGCAACTTCTTCCTAGAAACATCACCAAAGGCAAGGGAAGCAAGGGCAAAAATGAACTATTGGGACTTCGTCAAGATCAAAATCTTTTGGACAGCAAAAGAAACAGTCAACAAAACCAAAAGACAACTGACAGAATGGGAGAAGATATTTGTAAATGACATATCAGATAAAGGGCTAGTATCCAAAATCTATAAAGAACTTATCAAACTCAACACTCAAAGAACAAATAACCCAATCAAGAAATGGGCAGAGGATATAAACAGACATTCCTGCAAAGAAGACATCCAAATGACTAACAGACACATGAAAAAGTGTTCCACATCACTCAGCAACAGGGAAATGTAAATCAAAACCGCAATGAGATACCACCTCACACCAGTAGGAATGGCTGAAATTAATAAGTCAGAAAATGACAGATGCTGGTGAGGATACAGAGAAAGAGGAACCCTCCTACATTGTTGTTGTGAACACAAGCTGATGCAGCCACTCTGGAAAACAGCATGGAGGTTCCTCAAAAAGATGAAAATAGAGCTACCTATGACCCAGCAGTCTAACTACTGGATATTTACCCTAAAGATACAAATGTAGTGTTCCAAAGGGGCACGTGCACCCGAATGTTTATAGCAGCAATGTCCACAATAGCCAAACTATGGAAAGAATGTAGATGTCCATCAACAGATGAATGGATAAAGATGTGGTATATATACACAATGGAATATCATGTAGGCATCAAAAGAAATGAAATCTCGCCATTGCAACAACGTGGATGGAACTAGAGGGTATTATACTGAGCAAAATAAGTCAATCAGAGAAAGACAATTATCATATGATCTCTCTGATATGAGGAATTTGAGAGGCAGAGTGGGGGTCTGGGGGATGGGGAAGGAAAAAATGAAACAATATGGGATCAGGAGGGAGACAAACCATAAGAGACTCTTAATCTCACAAAACAAACTGAGGGTTGCTGGGGGGAGAGGGGGAGAGTGGTTGGGTTATGGACATTGGGGAGGGTATGTGATACAGTGAGTGCTGTGAAGTGTGTAAGACTGACAATTCACAGACCTATACCCCTGGGGCAAATAATACATTATATGTTAATAAAAATAATTTTTAAAAAAGGAATGAACAGAACAGGGAAGGCTGGAGCAGAGGAGTGTTGACAAAGGGATTACAGAGAAAGGGACACATGAGTTGAAGCCTGAAGGGAGAGTGAGAATGAACATTCAATGCAGGAAGAGTTTTGTAACTTCAATGATTCATGAAGATAATACCAATATGATGAAAATTCAGGAACTACTTTCCACAAACTTCATATCTTGATGATATTCTGACATATGAGTCATCATGTGGTATAAATGAAGAATAAAAATTGATCCTCAGAGAGCTTTTGATTTAATAATAATTCCTTATTTTGGTATAATGGAATACTTTTACAAGACTTACACACATCCACTTATCCTTACAAGAACTTTGCCTGGTTCGTCTTATTCTATGCACTTTGGGATGAAGAAATTTATTAATAGAAAAGCAATTAAAAACAAGACTAACTAACAAGAAATAACTAACGTTAGCAACCACGCAGAGTGTGTAATGATGGTAGTGGGTCCACATTTGTTTCCTCTCACAGGGAAATTCCCAACTATTCTAATCCATCTAGGCCAGGACATCATGGTTTTCCTTCCCACTTTCTGCTTTGACAAGGTGACTGTCCAGTGGCAGAATATACCGCCCCCAAATATGTCACTCTGGTGTAAAGATTATTTTGAGTTAAAGGCAAATGAGAGGAAGTGGATGTAGGAAAAGCTCCATGCCCTCTCCTATTTGCCTAAAAGCAGGACATAAACTTACAAAGGACCCGCCTCCTCCAAGAAGAACAAGAGTTAATCACAGAGACAATTTTAGACCCTTATCAGCCTGGAGATGGCACCAGAGGAAACTACATGACAAACCTTCCTACAACTAGCATTATCTGATATTAGTTTCCAATTTATCTGTGTTCCCACAATTTGCTGCCATGAAAACTCAGAAGTCCTTTTTCTTTGTCTTGTGAATTTTCTAAAAATGTATTGTTCCTTTGCAAAGATGCTATATAAGCCCAAGTTCTAACCAATACTTTGAGTTACTCACATCTGAGTGCTCCCATAGGTAAGCATAATGCACATGTTAATAAACTTCTGATTGGTTTTCTTTTTTCCTATCTGACATGTTTTAATCAGAGAGGTAAAAGAAAGTCTTCTCATTTGAATTAAATAAACTATTCAACTGCTAGATGACTTCTACTGGCTTGAATTTTACATATTTTGAGTTTTGTTCATTAAAAAAGCAAGGATTGGGGTGCCTGGGTAGCTCAGTGGGTTAAGCCTCTGCCTTTGGCTCAGGTTGTGATCTCAGGGTCCTAGAATCAAGCTCTGTGCTCAGCGGGGAACTGCTTTCCACCCCTGCCTGCCTCTCTGCCTACTTGTGATCTCTCTCTGTCAAATAAATAAATAAAATCTTGAAATTAGATAGATAGATAGATAGATAGATAGATGATAGATAAAATTAAATACAGAAGCAAGGATTTATAGGGGCACCTGGATGGCTCAGTTGGTTAAGCGTCAGACTCGATTTTGGCTCAGGTCATGATCTCAGAGTGGTAAGATCAAGCCCCACCTCCAGCTCCATGCAGCACCTGGAGCCTCCCTAAGATTCTCTCTCTCCCTCTGCACTCCCCTTCATGCTCTCTCTCTCTCTCTTAAAAAAAAAAAAAAAAAAAAAGGATTTATTTTCAGTTTTAAAATGTGCTCATAGGAGCGCCTGGGTGGCTCAGTGGGTTAAAGCCTCTGCCTTTGGCTCAGGTCATGATCCCAGGGTCCTGGAATCGAGTCCCGCATCAGGCTCTCTGCTACGCTGGGAGCCTGCTTCCCCCTCTCTCTCTGCCTGCCTCGGTGCCTACTTGTGATCTCTGTCTGTCAAATAAATAAATAAAATTTTAAAAAAATAAATAAATAAAATAAAATAAAATGTGCTCGTATGAGGCTGTACTAATATGTGGAAATATTTAATATAAAACTATAATATCATATTCAAACATTTTGCATACATTCTTGATAGCAATCCAACCCATCCAACCATTCTTTAAGATATTCATGGCCACCTTGACCTGGTCTCATGGAGCCTTTCCTAGCAAAGCACAAAAGACCTTTTTTTTTTTTTTTTCTCCCCAAAACAAAACTCCCTTCAGTGAAAATGCTGGAGCTCACGGCCAATCACAGACCAATATAAAAGTCGTATTTTCCATGCCCCTGGACCATTTCATTTGTTACTGAAGAAGCTTTGGATCATGAAACAGAGAAACTACTGGTGCTGGAGGCAGGATTATGCAGTCTTTGAATATATAACTTTAATACGGTCTCTCTCATGGAAAAAAAAAAAAGGCTAGGAGAGGTTAGAGATGACTTACTCACTCTCATTTCCTTATAAATAATATTCTGTATTCTCATTTACAATTTTAAACCCTGGCAGGTAGCTCTGGAGTTGGAGACCAATCATGCACCTGTCCCTCTGCTATGCAGCCCTGATCACTTCCATTCACAGGCCCACATGGGCCACACGGACCACCATCTCTTGAGCTTGCATGGCTAGTGCCTTCATCACCCATGCAGTAGAAGGTGAAAGCATCCAGGGCCACAGCTGTGCTCTCTGCCTCCTCCATGGTGGGATGGTCGGGGGGGACCTACCTTAGAAGACCTGCAACCTCCACTACCACCGGGACAAAGGGCTGCCCCCAAGCTATTTTTCTCTTATTAATGTGTCTTTCATCTATATAATGTGTAGGGCCTCAGCCGGAGAACCTAGAAGAGTAGTAAGAAAAAATATTTTCTCTTCCCTGCAAGTACTCCATCTTTGTCCAGAGCACAAATAAAGGCCCTGGTGGGTTTTAGATGGTGGGTTGCCCATGGGCAGTAACCATTAGTTCCTGAGAGCAAGTGGTTCCTGAGGACAAGTGGATCAGTTCATCGTAGTGCTGACTCCCTCCACATCCTGGTCCTTCCTTCCTTCCCTTCCCAGCTCCATTTGGGCAAGTCTGTCCGTCCACACCTTCCTCTCATAGCCCCATTGCCCTTGCACTGGCCTTCTCACAGCCTCAGCCCCAAACTTACGAAGCGTCTATAAGTAAGCATCTGAAAATGCTTACGTTGGTGTTTGATTAAATTCTGGGGATTCCCCGGAGTTCAAGTGAAGGTAACACACAGAAGGAAGGGGAAATACACAGAAATCAGACTAATATTCAAACGAACTCTGCCATATGTGCTATAGCCTAAAGAAGCAATCAGAGTTCAGAGAAGGAACAGCTAATTTAAATGTAGTATGGGTGCCTAGGCCAGAGCTGGGTGAGGATGGAAAAGAGGTATTTAGAGAGGACAAAGAATTTTATAAATTTGAGAACTGAAAGGGATCCTAGAGCCCTTAGAGTCTGCCCTCCCGCTACCCTCAAGGCTTAATCTTATTAGCAGAGAGCCATACAAGCCAAGGTCCAGCTTGGATTACGTGGAGCCCTGTGAGAGACAGGCCTACCAGAGAACATCACTAATGTCAAGAAATGGTGGGACAACAGGAGGACGCAAGGAAACAGAGTCTGTGAATAATGAGCTTCCTCTGACAAGCAGAAACAGTATTACAACTTTATTAAGCTCATAATTCCCGTCTGTTAAGAAGTTCATTGTCTTGATGACCTGGGAGACACTAGAACAGATTGTTCTTAAGAATACCGTTTGCTTGAACAGCCGATATTAATTGTTTCTTCCCACTCAGAAGTACATTAGACCTAGTGGGACTTAAATTGCTTTCTCTTAGTGAGGAAGCTTCCTCTTGGTTGTAAATTATACTTCTTTGCTTGGACATTAAATCTTCAGGCCACCAGCAAACCAGAGTAGATTACTATTCTACCATAATACACTCTCATTCAAATATGCAAAAATACTTAAGAGTTCTGGGGAAGAACAGCCCTGTACAAATAAACTCTAAGTATGGAACTACATGAGGTCAGTAAACCACTCCTAGTTTATAGCACAGGAGCCGGCAAACTAGATCCCTGAGGCCAAATCTTTGTGCCACTTGTTTTTGTAAATTAAGTTGCATTGGAGCACAGCCACACCCAATCATTTGTGTATTATCTACTTTCCTGCTAGAATGGCAGACGTGAGAAGTTGTGAAAGAGACAGGATGGCGTGCAAAGTGTGAAATATTTACTGTCTGGCCTTCTACCAAGAGTTTGCCAACTCCCTGTTACTCTTAGTTCTGTTAATACAAAATGTGATTCAGAATTCATCCCAATCCTACCTAGTTCCCTCTGTCTGATAAACATTTATTGAGCAACTTACCATGTGGTAGGCCCCAAAGCAGACGCTCTGAGGGGGCGGGATGGGGGGAAGTACAAAGATGAATAAGACAAGGCTCCTGCCAAGAAAGGGGTAACATGAGTAATTTCAAGGTGTGTTAAATACTGAGATAAAAGTGTGCTCTGACACCATGAAGCCAAAATAGGAGAACGTACCGGAAACTGGAGAAGGCGTACTGGAGACTTCAGCCAAGTGACAAAGAACAAGTAGCGGCTAGCCAATGGGAAGGACTAAAAGGAAACCAGAGGACTTCAGAGACTGCTCTGGCAGTCCAAAGCCAACATTTGGCTCTTTCTCTTTGCATTTCTGCTGTCGCAATCTTCATGGAGATAATGCACACACCACCTGGGAGACAGGGGTGTCTGGAACGTTACAGAGTTTCCATAGTTCACTTCACAAGAACTTGCAACTTCAAGACTAATGAAGGAAACAGTGAAAAGCTTTACTATTAAACCTGTGTCAAATGAAGTTTTTGTCTCCATGAAATTCTAGTCCTATTTTTTAAAGCCCCTTAGGACTTACTGATAAATAATTCTACCTGCAAAAAATATAAACTTTTTTTTAACCTATAAAAACCTGGGGAATCACCACTATGCAATAGGCGATAAAAGAAAGCTTTTTTGGCCTCATTTTTGGCTGCACCCCCAAAACCAATTCAATGAGTGACAAATAATCCCCTAGAAAAAAATTCTTTGTAAAGTTATCTAGATGGTGTGAATTGAAGAGAACAGAAAAGGCCCTACGCTCCAGCAGCACCTCTTCCACCAACCCCCAACCTATCTTCAGTTGCCCTTTGAGGCACGCCTGTGGGTCACATAGTTAATTTCCGAAGCCCATGTACTGTTCAGGAGTGTACATCTGGTATCTGAAAGCTATCACACATTAACGTCTTTCCTTTTAAGTGAGAACTCTAGCGGGAATTATTTTTTTCTGACCACTCACTAAAAAGTAAAACCTAAGGGCCTAGGACAAAAGACCACAAATCCTGTCAGGGTTTAGGAGGGCAGGAAAGATTCTGAGCATAAGACACTGCACTGGAAGATTTAAATGGATTATACATTACAAAAAGAGGGCCAGAGGGATGCCTGGATGGCTCAGTCAGTTAAGTGTTGTAGTCTTGATTTTGGCTCCATTCATGATCTCAGGGTCAGGGGATTGAGTCCTGTATGGAGCTCTGCACTCAGCATGGAGTCTGCTTGAAAGATTCTCTCCTTCTCCACCTAGACCCCCCAACCCCTCCCACCCCACAGGCACACGCATACACACACACACACACACACACACACACAAACACACAATTTCTCTCAAATAAATAAATCTTTCAAAAAAGGTGGAGGGGGTGGGTAGTGCAGAGAACAAACAGGAAGTATAAAGATTGAAGATTGTTTTTCCATATGTAGGACCTGTGAATGTGTGTCTGTGTTGGTATATTTGTGTGTCTATGTTTGGGAGGGGCAGGCGTTTCAGAAGGAAGAAAGGCAGGATAGTAACAAAAAGAACAGGTAGGCAGAGGTTGTCAGAAGTAAACGTTCCCACATTCCAATTTTGCTTAGGCATTTTTAAAAATTATCTTAATTCTGGGGTGCCTGGGTGGCTCAGTGGGTCAAGCCTCTGCCTTAAGCTCAGGTCATGATCTCGGGGTCCTGGGATGGAGCCCCGCAACAGGCTCTCTGCTCGGTGGGTAGTCTGCTTCCCCCCGCCTCTCTCTCTCTGCCCGCCTCTCTGCCTACTTGTGGTCTCTGTCAAATAAATAAATAAAATTTTTTTTAAAAAATGTATCTTAATTCTATAGGCAAAGTGTAAATACATGCTAAGCCTTGTGAAGGTCTTTCCACATATTATATATACCGTGTGAACTGTTCGGAGGTGTTTTGTGATTAAAAGGAGATGAATATTGGTATTTTTCCATTTTAAGCATCATCCCCTGAAGGTTAGAAAAAGGCTTTTTTTAAAAACATATTTATATTCTTTGCTTTTATAAATCTTGTGCCTCCTAATTTTGAGATTCCTTCCACCAGATGCCAATTAATTCTCTCAGCTCGGTGAGGTTATCATGGTCCACTATATCTCCAGGCCTAAAGGGAAGCATTAGAACATCTGTGCATGATTCTCTAAGGGGCAACTCAAAACTTACCTACACCACCTCCCTGCAGCTTCTATACCATTAGAGTAAGATTATTAAGGATGCCTTTGTATGTTAGTTTTGCATTTAAAGGGAGAGTGGGAGGGGGGCTTCTCTCCTTTTCTCAAGCTGTCTTAACTTAGGCTGCTGTAACAAAAATATCATAGACTGGGTGGTTTAAACAACAGACATTGATTTCTCACAGTTTTGCAGGCTGTGAAGTCCAAGATCAAGTTGCCAGCCAACTCAGCTCCCGAGGAAAGCTTTCTTCTTGGGTTTGTCATCACAGGCCAGTTCTCGCCTGTAATCACCTCCCAAAGGTCCTACCTCTTAATACCATCATGCTGGGGGTTGGGGCTTCAACATATGAATATGGGGGGAGGCACATTTAGTACACAGCACAGCCCAAATTGCTCTTCAAAAGAACCACAACAGGGGCTGGCACACACGTGGGCTAAACTTTCCAGTACCTGCAAACAAGATCTGTGAGACGAATGTGCAGGAAAGGAGAGCAGACAGGGGGCTTGAAAGAGGATTGTTTTCTAGCTTGCTGTCTCATATGTGCCCAGTCTGTGCATAATTATCAAGTAATGAAACTGGTTTTCCTATGTGGTCTATAATCCAGTCCTGAAGGAGAGACCCAGCGAAAAGATGATGTTTTAAGAAATACCATTTGCATTACATTTAAAATAAGGAAGAGCTCATGGGGGTCTTCTTTGCAGGCCACTACTCATGCTGGTTCATCTCCTCTGATCTTTCCTGGTGGTGGTGACAGGTAGGCAGTGTACACATCTAAAAATTGCGTCCTTTATTTAGCCTAGCCTCAAATTTCGAATGCCAGTCAGAAAAGGATAAAATAAATCAAAGGACTTGATAAAGTCACTCAGAATTGGTAGAAATAGGGGTGCCTGAGTGACTCAGTTGGCCCCACTGTCTAGCTTTTGGTTTTAGCTCAGGTTGTGATCTCATGAGTAGTGAGATGGACCCCTGCCTCGGGCTCCACACTCAGTAGAGAGTCCGCTTGAAGACTCTCTCCCTCTGCCTCTTCCCAGACTTGGACATGCGTGCGTACACTCTCTCTCTCTCTCTGTTTGTCTCTCTCTCTCTCTCTCAAATAAAAAATCTTTCTTTTAAAAATGCAATAAAAATAAAAAGAGAAAATGACAGAACTACAGCACCAGGGGTGATCTCTCTTTGTTGTGCTCAGGTTTCCCTTGGTAATTTTCAGTTAAGCCTTCCCTGTAGACTACAGATGTAAGGGTATCTTGGACTTCATGTCAAGTATTTCTATCACTTATATAACATTGTCTAGTGGACAACTTAGTATTATTTTCAAGAAAACATCTATAAACAATGGCTTTACAAATATTATAAAATTTGTTCTCATCTGAGGTACAAAATGTTTTTTCCCCTAAATCTGTAAACTAGAAAATAATGTTAAGAAATAAAAATGCTGTAAATTTTAATTCACAATGGAAAGAAAATATTCTTAGAGCTGAATTATCTAACACAGTAGTCACTGACCACTGTAGCTGCTATTTTTTAAGATTTACTTATTTATTTTAGAAAGAGAGTGAGTGAGTGTGCTGGCGGCGGGGGCTCAGTGACAGAGGGAGAAGGAAAGAGAGTCCCAAGTTGACTCCCTATTGAGTGCAGAGCCCCATGCAGGGCTGGATCTCATGACCTTGAGATCATGACCTGAGCTGAAATCAAGAGTCTGAAGCTTAACTGACTGAGCCACCCAGGTGTCCGCCACTATAGCTATTTAAATTTAAATCAAAATAAAAATAAATAAATATTCAGTTTCTCCATCATATTAGCCATGTTTCAAATGTTCAAGAGCTACATGTGGCTAGTGGCTACCATATTTAACTGTAAATATGGAGCACTGTCATCATTACAGAAAGCAGTATTGGACATGCTATTCTAGAGTTTCAAAGCCAATCATTCCTTGACACTGAGAAAACAACTCTTGTTTTCTCTGCATGAATAGATTCTTAATATTTTAATCCTCAGTGAATTTGAGCTTTTTTAAAGTGTGAAGATACGTCATATCAGAGGCTTGTAAGAACAGAATTTTATTCTTCATTTTAGAGACAGATTAAGTTCCCTTGATAACTTTATTTTTAAACAGTCTTACTAGTGTCAAAGGACAGGCAAAAATCCAGAGTTGCAACAGTTTTTCCTAGAAACTTAATGCCTTTCAGATTTCTTGCAAACCATTAAAGTTCAGCACAGGGGAATTTAAAATGTTGAGTTAGTGATCTCATACATTCAGCTGGTTCTCCGAAGCTTTCATCCTTTCTCTGCTAAGCAGAATGCCCTTCTTTGTACTGCATTCTTTTCCCATATTTGCAATTCTCACTTCCTCTTTACATGATACATGTTTTCAAATATTAAGGCTACTCTCTTCACTGACATGAATAAATATGAGCACAAGGGTTGAAGGAAAAGAAAACTTTCAGGAATATTTCTGGAATTCTATGATCTTATAGGCTAATAAAACTGGAGACCAGGCATCTGCTTGGAACAAGAACAGTTACGAGTTTTTAATGTTTTAGATTTCAGTATACAGCTCTTCTTCCCCAAAAAAGAATAAATGGGGTAAATCTTTGTTGGAATTTAAATTTTCCTTTCACTGCTTCCTCTGGAAATACCTGGAGACTGGGGTCATCAAAACCTACATTCATTGTGTAATGAAAACGTGGTCAAATCTCAGACATTTTAATTAAGGTCTAGCCCAAATTTGTTATTTAATCTGCCTTCCATGGAAGAAGTTGATATTTAACCTATAGAGTCTCACTGTGATTTTTTTTTTTTTTTTTTTTTTTTTTTGAGGGAGAGTGTGTGTGTGCACAGGGCAAGAGGAGCAGAGAAGAGAGAGAAAGAAACTCAAGCAGACTTTAGGTGGAGTGGGGACCCTGACATGGGACTCATCCAAGAACATGAACCAAAGCCGAAATCAAGAGTCAGTGGTTTCCCTGACTGAATTGTCCAGGAGCCCCCTGTATAATGTTTATTGTGGCTACCACTGCATGGTTCTGATAGTCATACATGTGAAAATAAATTATTGTGATGAAGAATGTTATTTTTAATACATGCAGAATTTATGTATTTAACACTTAGGAACTTTTTTAAATGGAGGGAGATCATTAATACACTCCCCCACTCTTTCCTATGATTAAAGAAATACTTAGAGAGACCAACTTCAGAAAACTAATTAAAAGTGTCCAACAATCTAGAGAATGTTATTAATTTTCAAAAGTTTACTATGATCCTCATAGAATTTTCCCAGACCCAGCCATAATGTTGGTATAAAACAAACCACATAGGATACTGGAATTCAGAGAAGGGAAAGAGAAACAAAAGTTTGCCTAAAAATAATGCCAGGGACACCTGGGTGGCTCAGTGTGTTAAGCCTCTGCCTTCAGCTCAAGTCATGATCCCAGGGTCCTGGGATCGAGCCCCACATCAGGCTCTATGCTCAGCGGGGGGCCTGCTTCCCCCTCTCTCTCTGCCTGCCTCTCTGCCTACTTGTAATCTCTATCTCTCTCTCTCTGTCAAATAAATGAATGGAATATTTAAAAAATAATAATAATAATGGCAAAGATTTTGAATATCCAGGAAGGGAAGCATCCCAAGGAATTCTAGATGGAATAGGGAGTGAAAAAAGGAAATACCAGGGGAAAATGCTGTAATCAATGCTTTTCAGACTTTAAAATGTATGGGAATCACATCTCACCCAAATGAAGCTTTTGATGAAATAAATCTAGATTAAGGCCCGAGACTGTTTTTTCTTTTTTTAAAAAATATTTTATTTATTTATTTGACAGAGATCACAAGTAGGCAGAGAGGCAGGCAGAGGGCAGGGGGAAGCAGGCTCCCCACTGAGCAGAGAGCCCCATGCGGGGCTCAATCCCAGGACCCTGAGATCATGACCTGAGCCCAAGGCAGAGGCTTAACCCACTGAGCCACCCAGGCACCCGAGATTCTATATTTCCAAAAGGCTCCCAGGTTTTGAGTAACAAAGCCGCAGTAGACTCAACTACTACCATCGGTACATAACTCACATTTACACTGATACTTTGTTATCTAAGATTGGCCCTCAAATAGTTTCCCTCATTTGATCATAAGTGAATGAAATCGGAATCTATGAAATATCTGCTCTAATACATCAACTCAAACCTTCTACACCTGTCTCTCCCAAGCTGGACGGCATTAGATATGTCAGTAATACAAACGTTCCATGCTCAAAGTTTGGAAAACATTGAGTCAAACACAGGTAAGTTTCTCTATGGTAAGACTCTCAGAGCCTTTAACACAATGTATGTTATGAATCTTCAAGAGAGAGAATTGACTATACGTAATGCTTTCTTCCTAGCTAACCTAGGAATACCTCCTGGAGAAACTGGCCTACAGGGTGAATAGTGGTTATTGACAAGTTCTGAAGTCGCAGTGGTTCTTAAGTTCATGGGTACTACTTTGGTCACTGTAATTAGTAACCCATTCTTAAGGGTAACTCACGGATAAAAGAGTTTTCATAGATGGTCAAGGCAACAGGTTAGAAACAATTATGGTCTTTATACCAGTCAATCGGATGGAGCTAAGCAGAGAATACTAGTGTAGGAAACACTAGGAAGAGCACAATGCTGATAATATACAGAAGGTATGTTATAGAATTAGGATGTTTGAAAACCACCACTTTATATGGCACAGCACAGCTGTGACCTCTAAAGAAGTGACAATGGCAAACAGGACAGACTAACCCTCTGTGTATGAACAGAAACAGAATAGCTCATCATACATAAGAGCAGGAGTGCCCCACCCTGGGACACAGTTTAAGGAGAAGTTTTCCAATTATGCCATATAGTTCCCTGTGATCATCGCCTTTGCAGGAAAGGAGCAAACAGAAATGTTTTCTGGTGTAAGATCTGGAAAGACTTATCTCATTCTGCCTGACATGACAACTGGAAGAGGTCTTCTAACTGTGTAAAATATGTGAAACCCAAAGCTTCAAGAAATACTTCTCTGAGACCTCTTGAAACTGGTTATGTTGAAATAAATAGTAGATTGCAGTTTTGCCTAGAGCAAAGAAGCTTCGACCGAAATGACTTTCTCTTTTATACAAATGTGGAACTGCACGCTTTCCAACTTCAAGAGGAGGTAGCAAACAGACTCTTAGGACAACCGAATCTCCCTGATATCAAAGACCCATATCACAAACCTGGGATGTAATGGTCCTCAAAATGTAATTGTATCTGAATCACCTGGAGAGTTTGTTAAAACATGGATTCTTGGGACCCAGCCTGGAGTGTCTGATCCAGTTGGACTGGGATGGAGCCTGATGATTTGCATTTCTAAGAACTTTTCAGGTGATGCTGCCACTGGCAGCCCAAGATCCACACTTTAAAGAACACGGCTGGAATGGAAGGAGCCTCAGTGATCAGTTGGGCCATCCCCTTTCCCTCACAGATGAAGAGTCTGGGGCACATGAAAGAAATTATCCCCAAAGATGGGGTCATAAACAACCCCTTTGACCACATGTCTGTGTGCCATTCCCATGCTCTCCTCTCCATTCCTATTTATACTATACTAATATTTGTACTAATATATTTATACTAATATATTTATAATTTATACTAAATATACTAATATTTATATTATAAAATTGTGAAAGACTTTGATGTGGACAAAAAAGATGACCATGTGTCCTGTCCATCTACCCTTCTAATGTATTTTTGTTTTCACCGTCCTTCAGGTATTTTACAACTCTGAAAGTGGTAGTAAACTAATCACAATGCTAATGATTATTTTCTGAAGAAATGCAAGTGTATTGGGATCTGCGAAATACAACTGGTAGGTGGTGGTCAGCACTAACCAAATATGCATCATATGTAAAATCAGACAACATTCTCTTTGCCTGTGTATGTGTGTGTGCGTGCATGTGTCCCTTCCATACCCTCTTGAATCTGTAGCATCTTCCTGGGCCCCACATTAAGTAATGAGTTAAATAAAATAAAACTCTTTGGCATGAGTTTATATAATATTTGTATTGATTTGGGTATCATGATTTTACCTTATCAAAAAATTACCTTTTAACCTCGTGAAAAAAAGAAAAGCGTGCTTTTTGAATGGCAGAATAAGGACCTACAAAAATCTGCAATAAAACTCGGGCAAAAGTCAAAATCAACTTTTTCCCTATTCTGGACATTAACTAAAGAGTTACAAAATTCCAAGTCGTGTTTATCCAGAAAAATGGCTGCATCTTGGTAAGAACAATTTTTCCATATCAGCTTCATGGTAGCCTTCAGGACCCAAAGCTTCATAACTGTGATAATCATCAAGCCAGCATTCTAACTGTAGAGAATAGAATGGGTTTGGAACTTCCCAAAAGCCGCATAATTGTCAACATTTGACCAGCTTATGGCAGGCTTACCGAAAATCCCCATTCCCAGGATGTGTCTTTATTTGACTTGACTCAGAACATGCTCTGTACCAACATCCCTGATTCTAGGGAATTTGAAAGAAAAAAAAAAATATCAGTGACAATTGTTTTAACATTGCTGCTGCCTAAGATGATGTTACTTATTGGGGCTAATCAAAACACCTAAAAAGAACAGAGGAAGGCAAGGTCCAGAAGGGACTTTGAAAAGCTCACATGCTTTCTTGGAAATCTAGAAGAACATGTTCAGGATTGTGTGCATACACAGAAAAGACAGAAGAAGGTTCTAATCTCTCATCTCTAGGTTGTGTGGAGACTCTGCACAAGCTAAAGCAGAATTGTAAACTGCCAGCAAGATCACTGAAGATATAGGTTTTTTTTAAAAAACAGATTTTATTTATTTATTTGACAGACAGAGATCACGAGTAGGCAGAGAGGCAGGCAGAGAGAGAGAGAGGAGGAGGAAGCAGGCTCCCTGCGGAACAGAGAGCCTGAGGCAGGACTCGATCCCAGGACCCTGAGATCATGACCTGAGCCGAAGGCAGAGGCTTAACCCACTGAGCCACCCTGGTGCCCTGAAGATATATGTTATAAAGGTTGGGAGAGTTATTGGTTCAAAGCATTTATGGAAATCTCAGTCGTCTAATCATTAGCTGACCACTAAGCTAACCAGGTAGAGACTTCAATGGTAACACATGACAAAAAACGCAGGCTTTACAGAAAGAGTGCCGGAAAGTCCCTAAACAAATGAATAAAAAAACAGCAACACTATAACAAAAACAAAAAACAGCAACAACAACAAACCCTGGGGAAAGCATCTGATTTCCAGTGTTTCCCCAATATATTGTTTAAAACAGAAAAAATATGAAACACTTAAAGAAACAGGAACTTATAGCCCATGCAAAAGAAAACAACCAGTCAGTTCTCCCTAACAAAGTCCAGACTTTGGACTTCTTAAACAAAGACTTTAAATCACCTAATGAACTAAAGGAAACTATGTTTAAAGAATTAAAGGAAAGTATGAGAATAATTCAAAAACACAATCAAGAAAACAACTCTATTTACAAAAGAAAAGAAATTAGAAATAAATTTTTTGAAGCACAAGATTTATATACTGGAAATCTACAAAACGTCAGTGAAAGAAATTAAAGAATATCTAAATAAATGGAAAAACATCCCATACTCGTGGGTCAGAAGGCACTATTACTGTTAAGATGGCAATATTCCACAAACTGATCTATGCATTCAAACTAATCCCTCTCAAAGTGCAAGCTGCTATTTTTTTTTCCCAGAATTTGACAGGTTAATTGTAAAATTTATATGGAAACAGACTATCCAAAGCAATCTTCAAAAAGATTAAGGAACTTGCAGGGGGTTTTTTGTTTTGTTTTTGTTTGTTTGTTTGAGAAAGAGCGTGCAAGTATGCACACCTCAGAGGAGGTGGGGAGGTGGGAAACAGGGGCAGGAAGAGAATCTTAAGCAAACTCCACACTTAGTGTCCAACACAGGGCTCCATCTCATAACCCTGAGATCATGACCTGAGCCAAAATCAGGAGTCAGATGCTCAACTGACTGAACAACTATGGCATCCCGAAACTTACAGAATTTAGACCTCCCAGTTTCAAAATTATTTATTACAAAGCTGCAGTAATAAAGTAGTAGAAACAATTTGGTAATGACATAAGTCAATAGATAAGTAATAATCTTTTCACTCTCTTGGGTCCTCACTTCCAAGATAACCAAGAAAAGAAGGAATAATGGTCGTGTCAGAAAGGGTTCTGGCCAAGTGCAGCTGGTGTTTGCTACACCAGCTCTGCTAGTTGTGTGCCCAAGGGCGAGGCCATTAAGAAAGTCATTATTCAGAACATAGTAGAGGCCACTGTCATCAGGGACATTTCCAAAGCAAGTGTCTTCGATGCCTATATGCTTCCCAAGCTCTGTGTGAGACTACATCACTGTGTGAGCTGTGCCATCGTCAGCAAGGGAGTCAGGAATTGCACTCATAAAACCTGGAAGGACCAACCCCCCCCAACCTTGATTTAGACCCAAGGGTACTACCCCACAACTTCCACAAAAACCCATGTAAAGAGCTAAGTCCTTAGGACTGAAGAAAAACTGTTCTCTGGGGAAAAAAAAATAAAATGGAGAGTATACTTTAAAACACACATACACAAAACAACAACAATAATCTTTTCAACATACAGTGCTGGAACAACCAATGCAAAAGAATAAAATTAAACCCCCTACTTCATAAAATTAACTATATGGTTTACAAATATTATCTCCCATTCTGCAGGCTATCTTTTCACTTTGTTGAACATGTCTCTGGTAATCAAACTGGAAAGCCAAATGTGTCAAATGTATGTGACATACATACTACATGTATGCCAGCCACAGGGGGGTGGGGTATGCTTGGTTGAACTAAGCTAGGAGCAATTTTAGAAGATGTGTAAAAAATGGCAACTGCATTCCCACTTCCAAACAACTAGCTTATGAACAAATTTAGACCAGATCCATTCTTCTGCTCTTCAAAGATTTTTTATGTGTGTCCTTTCCATTGTTGTTTTTAATCAAATCAATGCTGCATTCCTACAGAAAACTCCTGAACATATGTTCTGAAATTTTACCTCCTGTTACCCAGGGTAGAGAGGAAGACAGAACAGGGGTTTTCCTGAAAGTGTGGCAATCGTAATGACTCATGCTACTTCCTTATTCTAACCCTTTCTACGAGCGGGGTGGAGAAAGCTCACAATCAGGCCTGGGGGAAACCATCTTGACTGAGAGGGTGTCCTTGCTGTCGCGATTGCTTTTTGTTTTCCTTTTGCCACAGTGCAAAGCAAGGAAATAAAAATTCAGAAGAAGGTAGAGTTTAGAACCATAACTATAGGACGGCAAGAAAGAGTCATCCGTAAAATAAATGCAACATGTATTAAAATGAATTCCTGAATGTATGCCACCAAGAAAGTCAAACACAGCACATTTCTTTGTTTGTGTGGTCAGGTACTAAATGACTCTTTAAGCATACAAAGCCAATAAAGAGAACAGAGGTGATGAAGAAGAGGAGAAAGAAGTGTAAGGAGGACGGTAAGTGTGAACATAGTTTTCCAACGTGGGTAGTCCAGATAGTATCTCAGTTCCCCAAACTCTGTTTGTTTTGTAATTTCATTGCATTCCTCTTTGAGATGTTTTCTCTCTGAATGGCTAGAAGTCAACAGTCTCAGACTCTAAATCTGTCTGTTGAAGCAAAGCACTCAGGTCCTTTCCAATTCACTCCTAAAAAGAGGAGTAATTGAGGGTTTTATACCTTAAGAGATTTCTCGAAGCATTGCATAGAGATTAAGCATCAGCAATTATGTAAAGCTATTCATCACTTAAAACTGAGGAGAAAGAAGCCAAGTCGTTGAGGAAACCAGAGCCAAAAAAGGATTGCTATTTAGTTCACTGAACCACGCTGCTTTTGAAATACTGTAATTCAGACCGTTCAATGAAACTTGTTTGCTTAAAATCTCCTTTTCTTTATTAAAAAAGAAGGACTTGAGTAAGGAAGGCATGAACTGCTACTCCATGAAACAGGTATAATTATACCCCACTGTATATGGTGGTATGAAAATTAAATTTAAAAATTTATAGGTAAAAGACCTAACACAGTGTCTGGCATGTATTAAGGAATCAGTAATGGGGCGCCTGGGTGGCTCAGTGGGTTAAAGCCTCTGCCTTCAGCTCAGGTCATGATCACAGGGTCTTGGGATCTAGCCCAGCATCGCATAGAGCTCTCTGCTCTGCAGGGAGCCTGCCTCCCTCACTCTCTCTGCCTGCATCTCTGCCTACTTGTGACTTCTGTCTGTCAAATAAATAAATAAAATCTTAAAAAAAAATTTTTTTTAAAGGAATCAGTAAGACTTGGCTGCCATACTTTTTATTATTATTGCTGGAATTAGCTTGGCCATTAGTATGGAGGTCAATCTGTGAGTGACAGGGACGTTGCTGCTAGTTAGAGAACTGATTCAAATTATTCAGAATGCTTATATTGTATTTCACGGACATGTACAGAAAATAAAATAATATTTCAGTTTTTACATCAACATATAATTAGTGCCAGATTCTTGAAAGAATCCTTAATTTTCATGCTATTGTCCAAAATGAACTTCAGGGCCAAATTCCTGTGCGTGAGTCTTAGACCCCAATAACTAATTTATTCACCAGTTAATTTCTAAATCTTTAGTTATTTATCATTATAAAGATGTCATATGCCCCAAACGCACTTTTTTAAAAGATTTTATTAATTTATTTACTTATTTGAGAGAGAGAGAGAGAGAGAGAGTAAAAGCAGGGGGTTAGGGAGGGGGAGGGAGAAGCAGACTCCCCTCTGAGCAGGGACCCTGACTTGGGGCTCAATCCCAGGGCCCTGGAATCATGACCTGAGCCTAAGGCAGCGGCTTAACTGACTGAGCCACCCAGGCACCCCCACAGAAGCACCCTTTAAAGAAAGACTACAGGGGCACCTGGGTGGCTCAGTGGTTTAAGCCTCTGCCTTCGGCTCAGGTCATGATCTCGGGGTCCTGGGATCGAGCCCCATATCGGGCTCTCCGCTCAGCAGGGAGCCTGCTTCCCCCTCTCTCTCTGCCTGCTTCTCTGCCTACTTGTGATCTCTGTCTGTCAAATAAATAAATAAAAATAAAAAAATAAAAAAAAAAATAAAGAAAGACTACATGATAAAAAAAAAAAAATGGGGCAAACTTTGAAATTTGCTAAGCATCTTCTAGCTCATCCCCTGGGTTATCTATGTGTTTGTTTGCCTCCAAGGAGGCCATTTCACCACCTTTCAGATACAGAAGTTAACTTGTGGAAAATTTATTGTAATGCAAACAATTCCTGTCCATAAAAATGCAAATTGTATTCCTGTGGCTATTGACCAGTTTTACCAGTTTTTCCTGTATTTGAGAATTCATGTCACATTCTTTATCTGACTATATACTTGTGGTTCTCTTTTTAAACAAGCAAGAACGTCTGTTGGTCCCTCATTAATTCCTGAGTTAACTAAAACCTTTGATACATGTTTCATTTTATATTGTATGGAAGTCATAATTTTATTGTCATTTAAAATCTCTCCTTTAATAAGCATAAGCACCCAGTTTATATGACTTCCTGAGAAACACATCTGAAATTCAAGCATAGAACCTTCCCCGGAAACGTTCTAGTCAAGGACAGAATTAGCCCTTCTTCCTGTGGCTTCTGGACAGTCATGGTCAGAAAGTCAGTCAGTCAAAGATGGCTGTCGAAGCTTACCAAGTGAAGAATAGTGTCCTGGGCATTTTTAAATAGCTTTTTCTATACAAGAAAAGCCTGCAATGTTACAATGAGTTGCGGGGGTGGGGGGGGTGTGGAAGGTAAGTATTAACTTCAGGGAAGTAAGATCCCTCTAGAGGGCTTCCTGGAAAGAAAATTTGGAAGCCAGATTTGGGTTCAAAGAGGATTCAACTTATAAGAATATATTCAAAACTAACACTCTTTGAGCTTTTAAACTAAAATTTGGCTAATGTCTTATGAGAAAGCTAATCATTGAAAAGCATTTTGTTTCCATATTTTATCATTATAGTTGCTTAAAATACAAGAGTAGAGGGACTGGCTGGCTCAGTTGGAAGGGCGTGCAACTCTTGATGTCGGGGTCATGAGTTCCAGTCCCACGTTGGGTGTAGAGATTACTTAAATAAATAAACTTTAAAAATAAAATAAAATAAAACATAGGAATAGAACCGTTCAGATTTTCTCTAGGAAGTATGTTGCTAAAATTTCAGGGCTTTCTTCTTCTTTTATTCTTACATAATTACAGAATTGAATATTTTACAACTATAATACCATTCCACTTATGTAAGTAACATTTTATATAATTGAAATAATTATGTGGGAGGAATCTAGTCAACCCAACTATGTAACCATCATGTAGGTTATAGAATTATAAAGACATTTAAAACATATTTCTATGTGAATGTGTAGTGTTTCTAACAAAAGTGGTATCAAGCTATAATCATATAATAACTGAAGATTATAAATAATGACCATTTAATGAATATGACTAATTATATTAGTGGGTGTGTAATAAAAAAAGAAGCAAGTATGAGAATTTAAGTATGTGTCACCAATGTGGAACTTTTAATAAAAGATTACAAAAAACTAATGCAAGCTTTTTAGAATTAATACAATATGTTTTTAAAAATAGTAATAATTCTTTTATTGTGAGTATCCTCCACACATTGACTATAATTATTTTGACTAGAAGATGAGAAAATTTTGTCAATCACAACTCAAGTATCACCTTCTCTACAAAGCCATGCTTGATGCCCATAAGACAGAATTAGGTGTTCTTTCCTTTCTGCTCCCATAGGGTATATGCTGAAAGGCTAAATAATTGTTATTTACCATCAGTCTATATCTATAGATATGATATAATGGAAATAATATAGATGTTAGAGTCGAATCAGATTTGAATTCCAAATTAACTAAATTGCTGCTTGAATGATCATAGATGAGCAAATAAACATGAACTTAAGCGAGAACACAACAACCATTTTAGTATTATTGTATATGCTTATATGCACAGTAGTGTTATAATGTTACTACATATGCTTATGTATGTATTATAGCATTACAGTAGTATTGTGACTAAGACAGGAAAATTACCAGGTGCCTGGTTGCCTCAGTCCATGGAACATGCAACTTTTGATCCTGGGGTTGTGAGTTCGAGCCCCATGTTGGATATGGAGATTACTTAAAAAAATAAAATCTAAGAAAAAAAAAGACTAGGGGAGATCGGATATGTTGCCACCTGGAGCATAGCCGGTGCTTAATAAAGATTATTTAAACGTTTCCACCTCTTACCTGGATGCTAAGTAAGCTATTTTATCAATTTCCTTATATATTTACATATAATGCTAAATAAATGTTGTAAGAGAAAAGTGGAAAAGAGTGAATTATGAATGCCTTCAAAGTTGTTAGTATTTCCCATCTTGTTTTGGTAAGTCATTGTTAATACTTTCTCCTCGACTTGGCTAGAGATGCTGTTTTGACACCAGTGTTTGAAAAAAAATGCAAATGACTGAGCAATTTCTGACCCTTGCAAAATGTCCCTGGTGCTTCTTCTTCATCATTGACAGGGAGAAACGAATGTCCAGCACTGCTCAGCTGGGTAGAGATGAAACGTTGGCCCAGACAGAAAGATCCTGCCCCGCCTGTTCCTAGGGGTGGGGATACTGGGGGTGCTGAGGCTCTGACACATGGGGAGTCACCAGACCTGGCCCACCACCTAGCTGGATTTCTCACCACCCATTTCACACCTTCTCACACTGGCCAAACCAGATGGCAGCCAGTGTCTAAAACTGCCAAGGACTTTCCACCCAAGATGTCTCCTGCCTCAACTGCATTTCTTCCATGTTTTGGCTTGCATCCTTTGCAACCCAATTCAGTTCCCATTTTGCCTAGAAAATTTTTTCTGAATCATCTTTCTCTTAGATCTCTATATCACCCCCTAAAAGACAGAGGTAATATCATCTCTTATAGGCCATGTTCCTCTCTTTTAGGGTAATAAACTACAGAAGGTCAAGTCAAACCTTTATTTTAATAAATAATGCATAATTATCAGCGTTAGTATGCCCCCAATATTCCATGAGACGTATGTGGACTATGGGTTGTTTATCTGAAATTCAAATTTAACTGGACACCGTATATTTTTATTGACTTAAATCGGGCACTCCTGCTGGCCTATATTGTATCATTTCACTTGTCTTAAGTTACACCATGAGTCACAGCTGTGACCAGGCTCTCGAAGGCCAAGCTGAGTGTCCAACTGCTTTGTCTCACCTTCAATTCTACCTCATTCTTCTGATGCTCCATCACCAAATGCCCAGCACGGTGCCTTAAGGACCACTGGGAGGACAACAGTAGGGTCCTCATGCATTCTTTGATTCCTACAGGTAGCAAATACCTACTCAACGCCTATACAGTGCCAGGCACTGAAGGATATTCTGGAGATGCAAGTTTAAACAAGACACAACCCTTGTCATAAAGGAGCTTCCAGCTCCTTCAGGAAAACAGACGTGGGAGAAAGCAATCTCAATCAGTACAATAAGTTCCAAAATAGGGTGAGTTGAGCACACGGGAGGAAGGCACGAAACCCAGTCTTCAGGGGTCAGAGGGGTCTTCTGGGCAGAAAAGTAGCTAGGTGGAAACCTAATAATTAACAGGCATGAACCAGAGGGCGTCAGAGAGGGAAGGCATTCCAGGTCCCAGCAGAGAGAACATTATGAACAAAGCCCTAAGGTAAGTAAGACCATGGCATTCATGCTTCACTATTTAATCAAATCTGTCTTTTAGTTCAAGCTTGTTTGGCCCATGGATGCCACTGTCTTTTACGCTGCTTCTTAATAGTTTTTGTTTTTGTTTTTTCCTCAAGGAATTCAGTGATGACAGCTCTTTTTCCTCTCCTATCACCTGAGTCTTCTCCAAGCTCCAGGCTGGTTTCTCTCTCCTGCTGTAATCTGAGCATCTTCTTTAAGAATGTAAAGCTGGGGGGAGCCTGGGTGGCTCAGTCGGTGAAGCGGCTGCCTTCGACTCAGGTCTTGATCCCAGGGTCCTGGGACTGAGTTCCAGATGGGCTCCCTGCTCAGCGGGGAGCCTGCTTCTCCTTCTCCCTCGCCTCTCCCCCCTGCTCATGATCTCTCTCAAATACATAAATAAAATATTTTTAAAAATCAAAATAAAAGAATGTAGAGCTGACCATGGCCAGCTCACCTGGGCTCACGTCACACCGTCCAGCCTTCCCCTCTCTGCTCCTTCCAACATTCTTTCCTATCCTCCCCTCAGCTAACTCTCGTTGCCCCGTGGTGATGGGTGCCGGCACCCACAGCTACTCTCTCATCCGCTTTCAACAATGCACCCTCATTCTGTACGTCCTACCTAACTCAGCCTCGTCCATACGGCAGCGGAGAGGACCCTCGCTCAGTTCCAGCCCTAAAAGGGCAAACACGAGAGAAAATAAAGTCACAACCCTGGCAAGAGGGCTGACAGGTGAAAGAAGGAAGTTTGTAGGTAAAACCCACTTAAATAAAGCTGCTTCTTCACCAGCATTCTTTGTAGTAATCAACTATTGTTGGTTATTTTCTCCTCCCTGGCTTGTGCTTCACACTCAGTAAACTTTGATGTAGGAATTCACCTTTTGTTCTCATTAACTCTTAACCAATGGCATAAACAGTAGCTCCCTTTCTGTACTACAGGGGAAGCCAGGAATTTTAAGTGCCGGGGGGAGTTTGTGACAATAGGGTATCCGTGATGGTTAACTTTATGTGACAACTTGCCTGGGCCCCAGAAGGCCCAGATATTTGGTCAGACATTAGCTTGGGTGTTTCTATAGGGGTGTTTGGGGATGAGATTAGCCGTTAAAGTGATAGAGTAAAGCACACTGCACCTTCCAAAGTGGGCGGGCTTCACGCTGCACCAGAGGCTTGAACAGAACAGAATAGCGGACCCCCTCCCAAACGGAAGGGAATTCTTTCTGCCTGAAAGCCAGCTCCTCCTAGGTCTCCAAGGGCCTGCCTTCAGACAGGAGCCACACCACCGGCTGTCCTGGTTCTCAGGCCTTCGGGCTCAGATTGGATACTACGGCTGGCTCTCCGGAGTCCCCAGCTTACTGATTCACCCTGGAGATTTGGGAACTTGCCCACCTTCGTAACTGCATGAGCCAGTTCCTTGTACTGGTTTTGCTTCTCTGGAGAGCCCTAAGAAATACAGTAGCACAGGAAACAAAGCAATCAGAAGCTATTTTGATTAGAATATGTGTTTTTCAGGCTGCCTGGGTGGCTCAGTGGGTTAAAGCTTCTGCCTTCAGCTCAGGTCATGATCTCAGGGTCCTGGGATAGAGCCCCCATGTGGAGCTCTCTGCTCGGCAGGGAGCCTGCTTCTCCCTCCCACTCTGCCTGCCTCTCTGCCTACGTGTGATCTCTCTCTCTGTCAAATAAATAAATAAAACCTTAAAAAAAAAAAAAAAGCATGTGTGCTTTTCATTTGTCTTATAAATCTTTCACAATCCAGGTGTATCCCGTCTCCCTGGGAAATGAGTTCGCTCTTCACTACACGTGGGCAATGTGATTCTTATAGGTCAAGGTACTTTGACAAATATTCCCAGTTTATTTAGTAGGACTCAGTCCCCTTCATACATATAGCCCCATGAATGTTCTCCACGTGTGTATACATGACAAGGAAGCAACTCAGGGTACTGCCTCATATTAGAGGCAGTCAGAAGACAGGGAAATATCTGTGAGTCCTAATATTCAGGAAAGAGGAAAAAAATCTAAAACCAATTAATGTTTTCTCTCTAGATCCTCTTACCTCCTATGATGTTATGCAAAGTAAAGATCTGGGAAGAAAGAGAAGATTTGAGGGCACAGAGGGAGGGGTAAAGTGGGAGCTTTGTGGAGCCTTCAAGGACATCAAAGTGATAATGATACAGTGCTAAGAGCGGCTAGCTTCACAGGTGTGCCACCTGCGCAGTTGCCCAGGATCCACACTCAGGAGGGCTCTGCTCTGGTTTTAAATGCTCTACATCAGGGTCTTGAGATTCTCAAATTTTGAACCAAAGGGCCCCAAATTTTCGTTACACACTTGGTGTGAAATTTCACATAAATTATGCGATTAGTCCTCATGTTACATAAAACTTCAAGTTTGGTAACCAATTACAAATTAAAAGTAAGCATTTATTCAACATTCCACCAACTGATTATTCTGATGGCCCTATACTAGGATCTAATAATAGCAAACCAAACAGATCTCATACTCCCATGTTCTTCCCACAGATAGAAAGAAGAGACAAGAAAAGACTTTGAGCAAAAACAATCAGGAGTTGTATACAATTGATCTTTGTACAAAGCTTGGAAAGAGACGTAGGCTTCTATCAGCAGTTGTTACAAGAGCTTGGATCACTGCTCTGAAAATCAAGAACTAGACCTCTAATAGTGGGGTAACATCTGCATCCAGCCATTGAAGTGGCTTCAAAATCCCCGACCTAAGACCCAGCAATTACACTACTAGGTATTTAGCCAAAGGATACAAACATAGTGATTCAAAGGGGCACATGCACCCCAATGTTTATAGAATCAACGTCCACAATAAACAAACTATGGAAAGAGCCCAGATATCCATTGACTGATGCGTGGATAAAGAAGTGGTGGGAGATATAGATACACATAGATAGATAGATAGATATAGATACAGATACAGATATAGGGCAGCCATCAAAAAGAATGAAATCTTGCCATTTGCAATGACGTGGATGGAACTAGAGGGTATTATCCTAAGTGAAATAAGTCAGTCAGAGAAAAACAAACACCATATGATTTCACTCATATGTGGAATTTAAGAAACAAAACAGATGAACATAGGGGAAGGGAAGGAAAAATAAATAAGATGAAAATTGAGAAGGTAGCAAACCATAAGAGACTCTTAACTCTAGGAAACAACCTGAGGGTTGCTGGAAAGGGGATAGGGGTTGAGGTAACTGGGTGATGGGCATGAAGGAGGGCACTTGATGGAATGAGCACTGGGTGTTACATGCAACTGATGAATCACTAAATTCTACCCTTAAAACTAATAAAAAAAAAAAATCCTCAGTCTAGGAACTGAATAATTTCTCACCATTGTCAAAACTTTTTGTCATCCATCTTTCACCCTTGACAGTTACCTGGTGTAAGAAAAAGAAAATTCCAAGAAGCTGGGGTATATTACTTGGTACACAAAAGTAATCACCCTTACTTCCATTTCAGTCATTAAAATAGACCAAATACCCTATTTGCGTGTTTTATACACATATATTCATATCAATACAAACATGCATCACTGCACAAAGTGACAGAGCTTTCTATTTGTAGAGATATTCGTATGAACATACTCTGGATAGATACTGAAAATGAAGGAATGTGGATATGATTAATATTTTTCAAGAACTTTGAACTGGTAGGACAAAGGAAGACACCGCTGTCCAAATAGATAAATGGAGAGCCTGACCTGCTGATATGACTGTGCTCTTGGTCAGCTCCCCCAGTGAAAGACTGCACCCCTGCTGACTCACACATAGCCTGAAGAGTTTGCATTTCCTTCCTGTGGCAGAATCTTCTACTTGCACCCCCACACAGTTCACTCCACATACTTGCTCTTTTTCTTCCATACTAAGTTCCAGACAGTAAGATTGTATTAGTAAGCATTCCCCAGAGAAAGAGAACCAACAGGAGATACATAAAGAGAGGGGGATTTATGATAAAGAATTGGCTCATGTGTTTATGGAGGCTGACAAGTCCCCAGATTTGTCATCTGAAAGCTAGAGTCCCAGGAAAGCAATGGTGTAATTCTCATCTGAAAGCCAGCAGGCTTGAGAGCCAGAAAGGGCCAATGTTTCTGTCCTCATCTGAAGGCAGGAAAGAGCCAACATCCTAACTCAAGGCAGGCAGGCAGATAGGCAGGAGAAGGACTTCCCTCTTACTCAGAGCCTTTATGTTCTATTCAACTGATCAAATGAAATCTTCCCACAGGGACGCCTGGGTGGCTCAGTCGGTTAAGCCACTACCTTTAGCTCAGGTCATAATCCCAGAGTCCTGGGATGAGTCCCACATCGGGCTCCTTCCTCAGTAGGGAGCCTGCTTCTCCCTCTGCCTCTGCCTCCACTCTGCCTACTTATGTTTTCTCTCTCTCTGAAAAATAAGTAATAAATAAATAAAATCTTAAAAAAAAAATCTTCCCACATTAGGGAGGACAATCTGCTTTATTCAGTTTACTCATTTAAAAGCAAATCTCATGCAAAAACATTCTCACACACCCAGAATAATGTTTGAGCAAATATCGAGCACCCCATGGCCCAGAAGCATCTTGTGGCACCTTCCAGGATAGCCAGCCCCCCCTGTCAGCCACTCTTCTTCTATGTCCCTTCCTCGCTGTAGCCATCTTAAACCATAACAATGAGCTGCTGCTATCTTGGACCTTAATAATGAGGGAGATCCCTCAATAATGACAGAGAAATTTGAGGCTTTCAAGATTTTATGGAGCATAACCTCCAACTCAACCCAGGGATCTACATCTCCAGTTTTTCACATCATAGAAAAAAAAAATCTTTCCACTGTTACTTGATGGTGGTGACTGGGGGTAGGGGGCAAGCATGGAATCTGCCCTTCGAAGCTGATTCTTTTTTTTTTTTTTTTAAGATTTTATTTATTTATTTGACAGAGATCACAGGTAGGCGGAAAGGCAGGCAGAGAGAGAGAGAGGTGGGGAAGCAGGCTCCTTGCTGAGCAGAGAACCCGATGTGGGGCTCGATCCCTGAACCCTGGAATCATGACCTGAGCCAAAGGCAGAGGCTTTAACCCACTGAGCCACCCAGATGCCCCGATTCTTTTTTTTTTAATCAATTAATGAACATTATGTGTATTATTAGTTTCAGAGGTAGAGTTTAATGATTTCTTAGTTCCATACAACACCCAATGCTCATTCCATCAAGTGCCTTCCTTCATGCCCATCACCCAGTTACCCCCTCCCTCCCTACCCCTCTAGCAGCCCTCAGTTTGTTTCCTGGAGTTAAGAGTGTCTTATAGTTTACCACCCTCTCTGCTTTGATCTTATTTTTCCTTCCCTTCCCCTATATTCATCAGTTTTGTTTTTTAAATTCCACATATGAGGGGCGCCTGGGTGGCTCAGTGGGTTAAAGCCTCTGCCTTCGGCTCAGGTCATGATCCCAGGGTCCTGGGATCGAGCCCCGCATGGGGCTCTCTGCTCAGCAGGGAGCCTGCTTCCTCCTCTCTCTCTCTGCCATTTGTTTGCTGTACTGAGTTTTCAATAAAGCCAGAAAGCCCCATTGTTGGTGTCACAGTGCATAGTAGCATTAAAGGCCAGGAGAGGGGAGGCCTGGGTTCAGTCAATGAAGCATGAGACTCTTGATGTCGGAGTTGTGAGTTCAAGCCCTATGTTGGGTGTAGAGATTACTTAAAAGTAAAATCTATGGGATGCCTGGATGGCTCAGTCAGTTAAGTATCTGTCTTCAACTCAGGTCATGATTTCAGGGTCCTGGGATGGAGTCCCGCATTGCATCATCGAGCTCCTTGCTCAGCAGTGAGCCTGCTTCTCCCTCTGCCTGCTGCTCCCCCTGCTTGTACTCTCTCTCTCTCTGACAAATAAATAAATAAGATCTTTAAAAACAAATAAATAAAAATAAAATAGAATCCATAAATAAATAAATAAAGTTCAGGAGAAAGCCTAAAGCTGGGAGAGCTCTTTAACTTTAACCCTGTATTACTCTAACTTATTTGACCATGAAACAGTGTTTTCTTCTCCTTTTTTTTTTTTTTTAATGCTTCACACGTCAAACACTGATGTTGCAAGAGCATGGTTTCAGAAATCCTATACCGCATTCTACTTCCAGAGCTCTTTCTTCTAAACAAATGGCAGTTAAGGTCGAGGTTGGGAAAGGGCAGGGTACACCCACAGAGCCATCTCCTCACCACCCTCCCTAATTAGGATTGATAGATTTATCCAATTAAAAATACTGGAGTTCTCAGTTAAAACTGAACAGGGGATAAGCAGCTTTTTTTTTTTTTTTTTAAACGCAGTGTTTGGGACATACTAATACTATATATATTTATATATCTATTCATTGTTTATTTGATTTCTGAAATTCAGTTTTAACTGGGCATCTCGTATTTGTCTGGCATCCCTGCCCCTAATCCCTCCTCAGGGAGGAGGAGCTGAGGGCCCTCTTGGTTTGTGTTTCTGGACATTTAATGGGGTTTTACAAAGTAGAAAGAATGCTGGGTTAAAATCACAAGCGTGGCTATCCTACTTTTCTTATGCACTTCTGAGCTATTGTTACCTTTTTTAGCTTCTTGGTCATCTGAGCTAAACACCCTCCATGCGCCCCTGCTGATCCTCTGTCCCTGCCTTTCCCTCCTGCTGTGTTCCCGGGGCAGGAGAGGGGGGGAGACACGGACGACTGCCTATCTGAACTAAAGCCACAAAGTTGACTTGTGATTGGGTTTGTGCCCTGGAAGCCACCAGCAGAAGAGGGAAGGACAAGTATTTATTGCCCAGGCCTCTCCCTGCTAAGCCCAGGCCTCTCCCTGCTAAACTCTGGGAGCCCTGTGGCCTCCCGTCCCCACAAATCACAAGTTCTTGAGGATGTGATGCGGAGAAACCTCCCCTCCAGACACAGTCTCTGCCAAGTCCTAGTCCTGCTTCTTCCCCACTTCATTTTCGGAAGCTTAAGAGAGACTTTTCCGAGGCTGCCAGTCCCCAGGGCTTCACCAACCCTCCAGTTTCCCTTAACTCTCCCCCAGCTTTGTCAATATTCCCTTCGTTAGGTCTCTTCTATTGGCCCTTTTGAATGTGCCCCTGTTCCCTACCAGGACATTGATTATACAAGGTAAGAGGGAGATTTGGGAAATTCCTCACCTGTACCTTAATTAAATCTCAAACTGAAACGAGGTTTGCAGAAAGTCTTGCTTTGGGGATTTTAGCACCACTAATAAAGAGGTTCCTTACTTCCCATTTCTGGATCAGCTAGCTAAAAATCAGTGAATGCCAATCAGGAGGTTTTTGTTTTTTGTGTGTTTTTTAAGATTTTATTTATTTGACAGAGAGAGAGCAAGAGAGGGAACACAAGCAGGGGGAGTGGGCGAGGGAAACCAATACGGGCTCAATCCCAGGACACTGGGATCTTGACCTGAGCTGAAGGCAGACCTTTAACAACTGAGCCACGCAGGCACCCCAATCAGTAGGTTTTTATAGTTACTGCTATTTCAACCGCTATTATTGTAATTAGCACCCTAAATATCTGTATTTATAATGTTGCAACGGTCGTGCAACAGTTTGGGGGTGCAGACCAGTGTATTCAAATGCCGCAACACTCATCTCTCTCTGTGAAAAGAACGTATAATCATAGAGATTTGCCTGTAGACCACAGTGACTCCTGGAAAGTCTTGAGTCTTGCTTCTTGCCTAGGATCTGACCACTGTGTTCACCATGTCAGTTCCCAGAAAACCCTAAAATTTGATTGGTAAACCAGATGTTGTCAGGATACTTGGGGCTTGACACAATTGCAAGTTAAACGAAAAACAAAAACAAAAGTGGGAAGAAAAAAAAAAGAAAGAAAGAAACCATCCCAACTTACCCATGGCCGATTTCTTGCTTTTTCCCAGCTATTTTTAAATTATCAAATCACCATAGTATCTATGGCATTCTAAAGATTGCAGGGCTTGTGAGTCATATCCTTATTTACAGGAATGATGGGGAAAGTCAGCATGTTCAGTATTTACTCCATTTTTGAGAAATGAGCAGACAAGAAGCTGGGGGGAGGGACGGGGAGGACAGTCTCTTTCACACATAATTTTACGTTGTCCTGCTATCTCTTTATCTTTCCCTTTCCAAGAGTCAGATCTGAGAGAAGAGCCACTGCCCAGACATGTTCAGTGACAGACAAAATTGGTTCAGAGAAGCCGATTGAAAATGTGAATTCTTCCTCTCCTTCCACCGTTGAAAAACTTGGTTCCCCCTTTACTCACACTGGCTCGGTCCTTCCGCTCAGAATTCTTATCCTGAACGCCTTAGTCCAAAAGCAGCCAATAACGAGTTTTTAAAAGACAAACTCCAGAGGGAACAACTGTGTGTTCTGGCTTGTGTGACTCAGGCCATCACCTCCCCCATCATTATCATATTATCTACACTTGCAAAAGCCACCCACACACAAGGACTGACTAGGAAGGAATGTTTTCAAGGTTTCCAAGAGCAAAATGAAACTTATGATTTTAACACTGTAACTTAAAACCTTTTTGAGTATAAGACATTCATTTCTCTTTGAGGGAGCATTTCTTGGTAACCGTGAGAAATAATATATTCTCCCTATGATGTAATATGGACAGTCAGAACTGGAAGGGTATTCAAGGAATCTAATGGTTCATGCTATCAGCTTCATGGTTATTTCACCTCGGACTATGTGCATTTTGAGTTTCCATGTTCACGTGTGATTTAATTTCACTCTCAGCTCTGATTGTTATGGTTCTTTAAAATAACAAGATGGGTGAAAACGTTGTCTTAGAAGTTCGAATTGCTTCAGAGTATTCTCTTGCCCATTCTAGGCTTGGAAACTTATTAAACATTTTTTAAAAGGTGGGGGGTAGAAATAGTCATGGAAAAGCAGGAATATTAGTGTCATCAAATTAAACATATTAATGATGACTGTGAAGGTAGACTCAGTCTGTCTCTTATTCTGTCAGGACACACGATACTACTGAGGGTTTATTATTCTCTAAGGAGAAAAATATTCATTGAAATGACTTATCAAGTAAAATGTATGCGATAACCTGTATAATTAACCCTATCTTCTGACTTTCTGGCCAGCTAGCCAAATACATACAGCATAAATACCCTCTATAGCATTTCCAACAATGGAAGGTAAGGTAACTTAAAAAAGAAAAACTCTTAAAACATGTCACTGTAGAAGATAATGTGTTCACATGGTACCCTCTGTGCTTAAAATTCAATGATTTCCTAATGCTTTTGGGATTAAGGCCAAAATTTTTAATGTAATCTTCAAGTTTCTGCTTTATTCTACAACCTCATACCAAATCACACTGTCTCAACATCTTCATAATCAGCCACATTGGTCTTCCTTCAAGGCTTTGAATATGCCACAGGGCCTTTGCACATTTTTATTCTGTCTAGATGCCTTCCTCCACTTGCCTCCACTTGCGTCTTAAGCTCTTATTCATCCACCAGATCTTAGCTCAGTACTTATCACCTTTAGGAAATCATTCCAGACTCCTTATCTCAGTTAGATTCTCTTTCATATGTGCATTCATAAAGTATGTTTCTTTTCTGCTTGGCATTTACTTACCTCATTTCTATGGTATATCTGTTATCTATTTCTGCATAACAAATCCCCTTGAAATTTAGTGGCTTCATACAACAAACATTTATTATCTCTTGGTTCCTGCTAATCAGGATCTAGGAGCAGCCTGGCTGGGTGGTTCTGGCTCAGAGTCTTGTTACATTGCATCAAGATGTCAGCCAGGGGGTGCCTGGGTGGCTCAATCAATTAAGCATCTGACTCTTGATTTCAGCTCAGATTGTGATCTCAGGGTTGTGAGATGGAGACCCTCATTGGACTCCACACTGGGTGTGGAGACTGCTTAAGATTCTCTCTCTCCCTCTCCCTCTGCCCCTTCCCACTTTCCTCTCTTTAAAAAAAAAAAAAAAAAAAAAAAAAGGAAAGAAAGAAAGAGAGAGAAAAGAATGATGTCGGCCCAGCTATAGTCATTTGAAGTCCTGCCTGGAGATGGAGGGTCTGCTTCCAGGTTCACTAGTGTGGCCTCAGTTTTCCTTACCATGTGGGCCTCTCCAGGACTTGCTTGGATCTTTTCAGAACAATGGAAGCTGGCTCATCCCAGAGCAAGTGATCCAAGAAAACAGAGGAGAAGGAAGCCCTAGGTCTTTTATAACCTGGTCTTAGAAGTCACATACTCTACTCCTCCATTCTGTTTGTGAGAAACAAGTCTTCAAGTCCAGCTCACACTGAAGGGCAGGGAAATTAAGCTCCTCCTTTGGAAGGGATTTTTGGATGTATTTTAAGACTAACCCAAGACTCCTTTTGGGTAAATGTCTACATCCCTTACTAGACCAAGGGTATCTTGAGAACAGGACCCATGTTTCCCTTGTTCACTGTTGTATCCCTGGCACCTTCTGGAATGCCTGGCAAAGTACAGCATTCAGGAAATCGTTAAAAGAATGAATTAAATGATAAAGGAATGAACCTTTGTATTTCAATCCCAGTGTTAGGGGACTCTGGACAAATTCTCTAATATCAGTCACTGGTTTTGGATATTGGGTTTAATTCTAGCTACCTCTCAGGCTATTGTAAGAATTAAACAATACAGCCTATATAAAGCACCCAGCACCATCTGGCACAGAATGGGGCTCATTAAATATTACTTCTCATCTTCTTTGTTTCAATGACATACGCAAACCCCCCGGGCCACACTGATTCAGCTTCTCACATCCCTCCATCCCTCCCAGACTGTGACTCCACTTCCATTGCTACCATTCTCCGTCTTGCTCCCTCCTTCCTACTGCCCTCCTGACAATTCCTCGTACTTCTGGTATCTGTTTTGTGTGACCCATCCCATGTTCTGCAACCACGTGAAATATCTTTAAGCCTTCCGCATTTCAAAACGTTTTTGTCCAAACTCCCCCCCACAACCAGAGCCCAGTGGAATTGCCCAACTTAATTTTCCACGACCCCCCATACACACTCTACAAGAAGACTACTTACTGCCCCTAAATGTGTGGCCCTCGCTCTGTGCTTCCCAACCACTGTCCTTCTGCTTATGCCATTCTTTCCTTCTTTGAGCGCCTACTATAAACCCCATTTATCTTATTGCATTCGTGTTTATTCATGTGTTCCAGGAACTAGAATGTGTGTGCTATTTCTGTTACTAAATTGGAAGCACAACGAAGGCTGGTACTATGTCACTCATTCTTACATCCTCTATTGTAGTTCCTCTGCCCTGCACCAGGAAAGTGTATAATAAACTTCTGTTGAATTGAGTTTGAATTCCAGATGGTTTTTATTTCCTTATTTGTACTGCCTTAATGATACATCCCAGCCCAGTACCAGAATGAGATAGAGCAACATGGTCTGCCCGTACTGATGATGAGAAATTTGACTTCTAGCCACACAGAACCACGTTTTTTCACATCTACATAAACTAAAGGACCTACAAACAGCGAATCTTTCGTAGAGCAATTGCAGGATGTAATACAGGCTACATTTTCCTTTAATTCTAGCTCCAATGCAAGTATTTTCACTTAATATTAATAGGACCTCTGTGCTCATTTTTAATGCTCTGTAACATTTTCATTATTGCTAGTAGCAAGAATACAGTAAATGTATTTGAAGATAGAAAATCCTTAAATGATTCTGGGTTATATCAGTAATATGCAGCAGTAAGTAAGATTGGGGAAATTTGCCAAATGAAGAAATAGATGGGACTGACGATGTAAAATATTTTACCTTTGGACTGCTCTGATAATGCTTCAAAAGTAAATGATGTTTTCATATTTTCAATGAATAACACACACACACCTAAGGAAATTCTTACTTTTGAGTCATGAATAGATACCTTTTGGAAGCACATAGTAAATTTTCAGGCTGAGACTGGCACAGACATGAAAACTATTTATTCAGTGTCTCCTTAATATATTACCAGTAGTGTTCAAACATTTTGACAAACAAAATTATTTTCGTTCTGATGAGCAAAGATATTTTGGAACTGTGTTTCCCTGTTCCTCCCCATTATCTATAAGGGGCCATGACTGCTTGAATTCTGCAAATAGATGTAACTATCTTCAGATGGGCAGTGACCAAAAACAAATTCTTGTGTGTAAATGTTGGTAACATACTCTTCATCCTCTCAGTTCATTAATCCTGGATTTATAGAAACTTAGTGGACAATCCCTCCTTTGTATTAGTATCTATGAGCCTTGGGGTTACTAAAGAAGAAGGTTCTACCGGGATAATAGAGACTTTCATTTTTGGTCAAATGTTAAACCAGCTTCAGGGTGAATAGGCCCATGTAACATTAAAAACTTTGAGATCTATCTAAAAGCTGTATTTTACAAATGAGGAAATTGAGAGTCAGGAGATTGAAGGACGTCATGGACTCTGCAGCACATGGCAAGAAACTTAAACCCCACAATGTGCTTCCCAGTGACTAGGCTGGTCCTGGGTGTATCAGATTTGTCATCATTGGTGCATTGGGCCAGATGATTCTCTATAGTTGGGGTGTTGTCCTTGCATCACCGACCTCTAGTCTCTAGACACCAGTAGCAACTCTTGAACCTGGTCATGACAACAACAACAACAAAATGCCCCTAGACTTTGCCACATGTCCCTCCGGGGTAAAATCTTCCCCTGCCCCATAACAGCTGGTCTCTTCTAAGCCATCATACTGGCATAATCAACTATTCTCTTTTATGTTTTCTGGAAAATACCTTAAGATACTAATGCATCAGATTAAATATTACAACTCTGAATGATTCCTGTGAGAAACCACAGTCTTTCCAAGAAAAGGGACTTCATTGCTTATTTCACACATTCAGATACAAGTAAGAACACAGCCTGACTCAGCGTAACCAAACCCAACTAATTTTTAGCCTAAGAGAAGCTCAGAAAGAGACAAAACACAGACTGACAATTTTGATTCATGTTTAATGAAAAAGAAGTTACATGACTAGAAATGGACATAAAACAAAGAGATCAGTTTGGGGAAAGACAGTGATAGGTGGAAAAGGGAAAAATCATTTTATTCCTGAATTTATTCATATATCCTACTTGTTATTGCTGATCCAAAATACCTCCTCAAATCCAAAACAAAGTCATAGTTACAGTTTTGCTGATGTTTTCATGGGAACTCACCAAAGTCATGTCCAAACCATACTTTTCCATCCCCCCCACCCATGCCCCCAGAACACACACAAGCAAAGGCAGAGATGTTTACTGGTTGGTAACATGGCGTGAAAGAAATGCAGCCTTATCAGCCTTTTATTCCAACAGCAAGTTAGCACTGGCAGATGTGTTTTTGGCACAAACATGCTTTCTGCTAATATTTTCATGAGAAAGCGTTTATGATAGGCAAGCATTTATTCTTAGTACAATCAATCATTGAGGGATTTAACCTAACTCTGGTGAACATAAATATGTGTGCAGACATTTCTGACTTCAGGTCTGAGCACAGTTGAAAGAGTCAAGATGTGAAGTTTAAAGATACACGGATATGAACCTGTGGCAAGCCTCTCGCTAGTTTGTTTCATGGCTCAATTCTGTTCAGGATTCTTAGTCGAGTCAGTCAATATTCTATTTTCCTTCATTTTGTACCCTGATGTACAGGGTGATCACATCTTCCTAAAGAAGAAAAAAAAATCTTTGGAAATGAATAATTGATCTCTGAAAACATATTATGGCCATAGGTTTGCTTTAATCATCTTATTTCAAATAAAATATCCCTTCTGTCAAACTCGATCGGGCAAGCATTAAATTCATTATAGACGTCTGCCACGTGGGTAATAAAAAGGAATAATAAAATTTTACACACTAGCCCTTAAAAATAAAAATCTTTTGGCCAGCACACAGCAGTCACCAACCTTCTATGCTCACACTGAATCCTTCAAAGTTAGGACGAGCCCTGTCTCTTCTGATACTGTATTCTAAGTTTCTCCAGCTGTTCCACACATTGGGACTGAGCCAACTTCAACGTCCGGTTCTCCTCCATCAGCACCTCGAATTCCCGAGCCAGCTGAGCGGCATCCACCTTCTCTTTCTCTGCCTGATCCAGCTTGGCGATGAGCTCCTTTCTGAAGATCCAGGGGATGGGTGAGGAAAAGAGCACAAGATTTTTTTTTATTATTTCTTTTCAGCATAACAGAATTCATTGTTTTTGCACCACACCCAGTGTTCCATGCAATACGTGCCCTCCTTAATACCCTCCACCTGGCTCCCCCAACCTCCCACCCCCCGCCCCTTCAAAACCCTCAGGTTGTTTTTCAGAGTCCACAGTCTCTCATGGTTCATCTCCCCTTCCAATGTCCCTCAACTCCCTTCTCCTCTCCATCTCCTCATGTCCTCCATGTTATTTGTTATGCAAATGGTTATCACAAATAAGTGAAACCATAGGATACTTGACTCTCTCTGCTTGACTTATTTCACTCAGCATAATCTCTTCCAGTCCCGTCCATGTTGTTACAAAAGTTGGGTATTCATCCTTTCTGATGGAGGCATAATACTCCATAGTGTATATGGACCACATCTTCCTTATCCATTTGTCTGTTGAAAGGCATCTTGGTACTTTCCACAGTTTGGCGACCGTGGCCATTGCTGCTATAAACACTGGGGTACAGATGGCCCTTCTTTTCACTACATCTGTATCTTTGGGGTAAATACCCAGTAGAAGAGCATAAGAGTTAATGCAAGCAAATTAAAGAGTGCAATGACAGCGTAATGGAAGCAGAACGTTTCCTTTGGCTTTCCTGAATTTCACCATCTCTACTGGCTTCCAGTGACTTCCTTTTAGCTTTTCCAGCTTCATGATTTTTAGCCACTTTATTTTACTCTAGAACCTCAAACAGACACCTCCAAAATACTAAATAGAGACCAAAAAAGCTCAATGAGTCCTTCAATGGTCAAAACAAAAGTGATTTTTTTTAAAAGAATGTAACAGATCATAAAAATTGCAATTAGTTTAGGGCAGAAAAAACCCAAAAGTGAGTTTATTATTTAAGATGGGATCTATTGTCCTGTGGGTAGAACTATAGTTTGTCTCTTACCTTGTCTTTGTCTTCCAAATTCAAATACTGTCTTCCTTTGTTTTCTACTTCAGAGCTTAACAAATCTTTATTAAACTTCTTTGAACTAAAGAATCCAACTCCTTCCTGCAAATATTATTTTCCATCTCCTTCCCTGCTGCTTGTGTGTATTGTGCAGCCCTGTTTAACAAACAATGTATCTACGTTTCATGCTGGCCTGACTCTAGAATTCAGGAGGTAGGCTAAGGTTATCGGAAGGAACTTGTAGTGATAAGTTCTTAAACAAATTCAGTTCTCAGTAATTGCATGTAAATAATTCGTTGATATAAATACACATAATAAGGAGCTGAAGATTCCCAGTCTATGTTTAAATTCATCAAACATGACGACCCAAAACAGGTCCACTCCCCTTATATGAGTTAATTAATCCTGAACTAGATCTAACCAAATTCTTTGCCTATAAACATGTGTCAGATTTCCTTCTCTGTAGGTAAAAGCATAAGAAACCTGGAAGACTGCCTTAACCAAGTGACCAACCTTGACCTCACCAGTAAGGAGATAAATAAGATACCGCTGGCACCAAGGACACATCCTTTTTCTGGTATTTTTGCCAAAAATGCATACACTAGACAACCTCAAATTGATGGAAATTTTTACAAAATTGCTAGCCTGTAGTCTTCAAATTGCTAGCCTGAATATTCCATATTTAAGGAAACTAAAGAAAAATGACAACTAAGTGCAATGTACAATTCTGGACTGGAAAAAAATTGCTGTGAAGGACATTGTTCAGAAATTTATGCAATTTAAACATGGATTAAGTAGTAGTAATGCATCAATACTGAAATTCTTAATTTGTAATTATGGTACTATGGTTAATGAGAGAATGTCCTTATTCTTAGAAAATACTGAAGTACTGAAGCATTTAGAGCAATGGGGCATGATTAGATAGATAGATAGATTGCAGACAGATAAATATCTCATCTCACTGAAAGAGGGAGAGAGAGAGAACGCCAGTAATATGCAATGTTGACTATATAATAAAATACAACTGGGGAAGCTTTGAATAATTAGTGAATCCAGCAGAGGATATACGGGAGTTCTTTATATCATTTTTGCAACTTTGCTGTAAGTTTGAAAGTATCAAAATAAAAAGTTACCCAGGAAATGGACAAAACACAAATCAGAGTTGAAGTTCTTGTATATTCGTCCTTCACCCCGTGCACTGCCTTGTGCACCGACTTTGATGACCACTGAACAAAACTAGGCATTGGAATGGAAAGAAAGTGCCCAAAGGGGACAAAGGGAAGATAAGCTAGAACACTGCTATATAAATACACAAGGTTTCTTATTGATCTTTGAATTTTCCATGGTATTTAGAACATAAAGACTCTTAATAAATACTTGCTGAATGAATAATTAAAGAGTAAGATACCTCAGAGACAAAACACGTGTATTTTAAAGAAGAGGAAATGGGAATGCACAGTGCTTAACTTATTGGAAAAAGTCACCTAACTCATAAGAAAGAGCCAAAAATCAAACCTATCCTTCTCATTAAATATTTATGGCTCTTTGCCTCTAAGCATAGTTTAAGCAGGAAATGTCAATAATTAAGTATTAGTAAAGTTCCTTATGTAACTGTCCTAGAGAAATTAATAAGACTTAAAACTCAAATGAACTGTGTGACACAAATAATTCACATCGAAATAGAGTTTTGCTTTCAAATCATGGTCCGGAAATTGGGAGTACCAGGTATAACAATAGCGATGGTTGTGGTTCCATATCTGACCTTGCTTAAAACTCCTCAAGACATCTGTTATTAATTTTAACTGGTAAGAAAAGATAAATCACAAAATCACAGAATTTGCAACTAAAAGGAATGATCATGATGGTCTAGTTCAGTTTTCTTGTGTTGGAGAAAGTCATTAATAATTTCTTCCTTACTGGGCGCCTGGGTGGCTCAGTGGGTTAAGCCGCTGCCTTCGGCTCAGGTCATGGTCTCAGGGTCCTGGGATCGAGTCCCGCATCGGGCTCTCTGCTCAGCGGGGAGCCTGCTTCCCTCTCTCTCTCTCCCTCTCTCTGCCTGCCTCTCTACTTGTGATCTCTCTCTGTCAAATAAATAAATAAAATCTTTAAAAAAAATAATAATAATAATTTCTTCCTTACTGGAATCAAGAGGACTCAAATGATAGGTTTCTAAATTAGTTTGATGTATCTGATAAGCAAACATATACATATTCAATGAATACTGTCAAAATGTATGTTGTCTTCTGTCCAAGACATATCTATATAGACATGTTTATGTTCATCCATTAGCAAATCATAATTAAACCTGGCACATCAAGCTATGGAGACAATCTTATAAACAGATGATCTGAGGAACAAATCAGTATCTATAATTGGCTAAAATGTGGCCCTGCCTTTGATTGTGTGTTTATCATTTCTAGCACTCCCTTCAGTGTAAGGGGCTAGGAGACCATCACTACAGGAATCTTATTTCTTTTTTTTTTTTAAGGATATTATTTATTTATTTGACAGAGAGAGCAAGATCGCAAGCAGGCAGAAAGGCAGTCAGAGAGAGGAGGAAGCAGGCTCCCTGCTGAACAGAGAGCCTGATATGGGGCTTGATCCCAGGTCCCTGGGATCATGACCTGAGCTGAAGGCAGAGGCTTAACCCACTGAGCCACCCAGGTGCCCCGTGGAATCCTATTTCTGAAATCAAGAACCTATAATATAGTTTCCAACATGATGTACTTCAGCAATAGGAAGGCCTTGACCTTGGGTCCATCATAGATCATCTGCCATCCCCATCCTACGCCGTATGCCTGGAAAAGTTTTTGTTTGTTTGTTTGTTTGTTTGTTTGTTTTGGTTTTTTTGCTACAACAAATGGAGGAAGGGAAAGTGCAAGTGAAGAGAACTTTGAAACTTTGTGGAAACTAACTCCAAAATTAAAACATGAATTCACCTGTTTCTGGCAAGACCACTATAATCATTCTTGGGACTTTCAAAGATGACTAAGACTTTTATTTGGAAAAGACAAAATCTAAGATGTTTTTGCCATAATGAGATAAAGAGTTCTGGATGATAATGTGGTAAAATACTATCTTCATCATGGGGAGAATTTTATTCGAAATAGTGATTTAGACTGCACTATTGGTGGTTCTTAAAAGATGTGTGTTCTAGTACAAGCACTGATAACAGGAAAAAAGAAGCAGATGCCTCAAGATGGCAAAAAAGGATGTGAAAATCTACCTTCATTTTATGTGGGTGGAGGAACAATCAATGGTATTGAATTGGAATTGCAAAGCACAGTCTAGACTGTGGTAATTGAAGCCCTACGAATGAATAATGCATAAGAAATAAATGTATTACATCATTTGGGAGCCAAAGGGCAATACTTCTTGCAGGAAGAAGTGAGATTTGCTCTAGAGTTTCTCTTGGCACAATTAATCTTTTGGGCCGCAAAACTCTTTGTGATTGGAGGCTGCTCTATCCACAGGCATCACAGAAGGGTTAGCATCATCTTTGGCCTCGATTCACTAAATGCCGGTAGCATCTTTCCCCACCCCGATCATTACAACCAAAAATGTGTCCAGCCATTGCCAACAACCAGGGGTTGGGAACTGAGGAATTGGTCTAGTTAAGAACCACGACCCCAGAGGAAATGGAGAGTTCCCCTATTGATCACCCCACAAAGAGTTAATCCTGGAGGAGTGCCTGGGTGGCTCAGTTGATTAAGTATCTGCCATCAGCTCTGGTCATGATCCCAGAGTCCTGGGATCGAAGCCCACATCAAGCTCCTTGCTCAGCGGGAGTCTTCTCCCTCCCTCTGCCTGTTGCTCCCCCTGCTTATTTGTTCTCTCTCTCTCTCTCCCTCTCTCTCTCTATGTGTGTGTCAAATAAATAAATAAAGTCTTTAAAAAAAAGAGAGAGAGAGAGAGAGAGAGTTAATCCTGGAATAGGAATGGATGAAAGGCAAAAATTTCCTCATTCTACTCCCCCAAAGATTGGAGCCTCTTTCCTTAGCCAGGGAGATCTACTTAAAGGCACTCTCATTGAGAAGTGGTAAATATTCTGTCCCTTTTATTACGGTTCCAGGCAGAGATTAGAAGGAGAGATACTGAGGAATGAGATTCTCCGTAGAAGACTGAACATCAGATAATTAGGTGGCATAAAAGGCCCAAATCATGATGACTAGGGCATACGCTGGTACTGGGTGACGGGGTTACACTGCAAACACTTATGGAGAAATATCTCCATTTACTATTGCTTTAGGACAATAAATTTGCTAATTTCTGGGGGCTGTGTAAACTTTTTTAAAGAATTTTTTTTAAATGCTTGGAATATAAAAGTGAAGTTTGGTTTTCAATGTTTTCTAGCTGTGATACCATTTTTCAAGGAAAATTTCACCCTGAAGTGAAACAAATAAAACCGACCAGATAGGACTTTCTCTGGTTGGTCTTTAAACAGTTCCCAGCATGACATCCGCTCTATCCCCAATCTTTGAAATGTTCCCCAGAACACAGCTTAAAAATCTCTACCATCAGGAATGTCCTAAAGAAATGAATGTTTCTGGTTAAACATAAAAATCTATCATTATTGGAAAATAAAGAACAAATTAAATGTCATGACTGAAAACAAATCATAACAGGGCTATTTTTAGACAATGCTGTTACCAATCACATATGCTCCCTTTTCCCCATCCTGATATGTTTCCCTCAATGAGATGTTGCTCTTTCAATCACCGTTTTATGATATTTTTAAAAGATCTGAAGATAGGGGGTCCTGGGTGACTCAGTTAAGTGTCAGACTCTGGGTTTCAGCTCAGGTCATGATCTCAGGGTCCCAGGATTGAGCCCTGTGTCAGGATTCCCACTGAGCGGGGAATCTGCTTGTTCTCCTTCTCCCGCTGCACCAGCCCCTCTCCATTCATGTGCGCTCTCTCTCTCTCTCTCTCTCTCTCTCTCTGAAGTAAGTAAATAAATCTTTTTAAAAAGAGATCTAAAGATATAGGTCTGATATTTTTATGTTATCCCCATATTTTTATGTTTTGCCTGAACCCACAAAAAATTATATAACAGTTTTTTCAATTCCATAATCAAAAAAGAAATAACCCAACTGGAAAATGGGCAAAGAATCTGAATGCACATTTCTCCAAGAAGACATAAAAATTGCCAAAAAGCCCATGAAAGGATGCTCAACAAAGTTCAGCTATCAGGGAAGCATCGGTCAAAACCACAATGGGACATCATTCTGTGCCCACTAGCCTGGCTATAACCAAAGAGACATATTAAGAGTCAGCAAAGGTATGGAGAAATCAGAACCTTCATACATTTCTGGTGGGACTATAAAATGGTGTAGCCACTTTAGTAACAGTCTGACAGTTCCTCCAAAGATTACCCATTGAGTTATCACATGACCCAGCCATTCTAGTCTGGGGCACATACCCACGTGAACTGAAAACATACCTCCACACAAAAACTTGTACTCAGATGTTCCTATTTAACCAAAGGGCAAACAATCCAAGTTTCCATCAACTGATGGGTGGATAAATAAAATACAGACTGCCCCGTACAATGGGATATTGAGTACTCAGGCATGAAAAGTATGCTACATACTACAACATAGATGAACCTTGAAAACATCATGCCAAGTGAAAGAAGCCAGTCAAAAAAGACTGGATATTGTATGACTCCATTTATATGACATATCCAGAATAGACAAATCCATAGAGAGAAGGTAGATGGGTGTGGACCTCCAGACCATTGGAGCGGGGGAGAGGAAAGGGGTTCAAGGTTTGTTTCCTGGGTGATGAAAATGCTCTAAAACTGTGAGGGTGGCAGCACAATTCTGGGAACATACCGAAAACCAGAGTTATCTTTAATTATGCAACATTTTTCATCCTGACTTTTCTAAGAGTTTATCTCTCTTTCTGACATTCTAAGTCAATCTTTTAAACACCCCAGCATCTGGCACACATTTCACATATACAGAAGACAAATGGTTTCTCCTTTGAACAAGATAAAATACCCTATCTGGAGCAAAGCCACCTTTACTAATTGTAAATCTGGTTGTAGATCTAATTGTAGCTTAATCATATACTTTAACTTGCTGTCAAAATATTGGTGATAAATTTCAGAAGTCATAAAATGTCTATCTCTCACTTTTTCTCATTACATCTACAAAAAGACTGTGTTATATTTTAAAAGTTTACAATATTTATTGAGAAAAGCATGTACACATTCCATTTTTATTATATATGCAATTTTATAAAACTATTGGTTCACATTCAAAAGGCCTAAAAAGAGGCAGAAATAATAGTAGGAATTCTGGACAGATGTCAGAATTCTTGGTAAGTTTTTAAAGCCTTCAATAAAATCGTCATTTTTTTCAATTGAGAAGGAAAAAAAAATCCAGTAAAAGTAAGAACAAGCTTTTCATACATCAAATAAGCCAGAAGTGATTCTTTAAATTAAATTCACCACATGCTGAGTTTATAGTCCTAGAAAATGTTTGACTCTCTTTATCTATCTAATAGACATGATTTAAAATAATAGTTATAATCAACTCTTCTCTCCCCTCTGCAAAGTCTCCCAAACTTGATCCAGGGTGACCCCCTCTGGAGATGAGAGAGAAGTTCAGCTTCACCTGTCCCCACATGGTTCCACCAAAGAAAAACTCTTTTTATAAAGTACCTGAGTTAGCATCTCTCCTTGGTCTAACTCATGCTAGCCAATCACCAGAGACAAACATAATTGCCCACACTTTATGAAATGAGGGAAAGAAATTCACATCCAAATCATCAAAACACAGAGAGCTAATGAATTGATTCAGATCCATTTGACCTAATTTATCTTGCTTGAACACAAAGAATGTCCAGGAAAATATCTGTTATGTAATGAATTTCTGCTTCAGTAAAGTGTTCATGAAAACAGTGATCACCAAGAACTCCTGGAGAACCAGTCTTATTTATTTATTAAATAAAAGATACCATACTTCCTATTTTAACAATTTATCCTAGCAATTCCTTATTGCTGATATCGACTCTGTATTTTAAATATGGACCCTACAAATTACAAATGACACATTTGTTACAGTGTTTGTATACATAGAGGGTATTACCATGTCTTATAATTAGTCACTCGAAATCACCCTCGCTCGTGTTTGACTCTATGCATGTGTCCCTGCTTGGTGGTTGGGACACAAAGAGATGCTAAAAGGTGACCATGTTTGTAAGGAATTCGGCACAGGCAGAAAGTGAGGACATAAAGTTAAATAGATAACTACTGATAACACCAGCCCACAAATATGCCCCAAAAATCATTCCAGGGGTTCCAGGGTGGCTCAGTCAACTAGTTGGGCTTCTAGCTCTTGATTTTGACTCAGGTTATAACCTCAGGGTCATGAGGTCCAACCCCACCCTGGCTTCTGTGCTCAGTGTGGAGTCTTCCAGAAAGATTCTCTCTCCTTCTCCTTCTGCCCCTCCCCCAGCTCCCTTGCGCATGCCTGCTCTCTCTCTCTCTCTCTCTCTCTCAAATAAATAAATATTAAATCTTAAAAAAGAAAAAAAGAATCATTCCAGTGTATTTTCTTTCGCCCAGTAAGAGAGATGAACCCCGTGCCCTGGTTGGGCAGGGATATTGGGTAAGAACTCCTTGAGGGTGGCATTTGGGCAGGCAAAAAGGAAGGAACCAGTGCTCCAGACCTAGAGCTTATTGTGTGAACCAGAGCACAGGAGCAGGAAGAGCAAATAGGTCAACATAGCTGAAGACTAAGGATGAGGTAGAACATTCCAAAGGGGTGCTAAGGCCATCCTGAGCTAGAGCTTACAAGCCAGGCCAAGAACTTGGTGTCCTTTTCCGGCAATGTGAAACCATAGGCAGGGAAACCAGTTTTAATATTGCATTGACCAGGATTTGAAGCAGCAGGTCCTAATCCCAAATAGCAGAATCAGGAATGGAGAAAAAAGAATTTGAGAGACTTTATTTAAAAAAAAAAAAAAGAAAGAAAGGAAAAAAAGATAACAAAAGAATTTGGCCTTTGCTGTACATCTAGCCAATTATTTAAGAAGAAAGTGGGGGGAGGGGAAGGAGATAACATCATAGTTTCAAGAAAAGTCCAACGTTCAAACAGGCTTAGGGGAAACATAAGATTAGTTATGCAGAAACAGCAAGGATATGTTTTCAATAAAAGACCATATGAGTCACCAGTACATCTTATCCTATTTTTTAATGAAACACACAAAAATATAAACTTATGAAACATATAATTTAGTGGGTGAATTTGGCATTGCCCAAAAAAAAAAAAAAAAAGGCCACCCATGGATTAACTGAAATAGGCCAAGTCCTCCAATACTTTCAATCTGAAGAGTTTACAAATAGATACATGATTACCTGTTTTTTCTGTCTAAACAGCACAGTTCACATAGACACATACACACACACACACACACACACACACACGAGGAGACACATTTATAGGCTACTGATTATACAAGTCCTCCTTTGACTTCCCCATGGGTATTAATAAGCTTCTTCAGCTCCTTTAAGAGGCTTTTTAAGGACTCAGATTGTGTGCAAATGTGCAATCTGAGCTTTCAACCAATTTATGAGAACTCTCAGATCAAAACCAAAGTCTCAGATAAATGAGGGGAAGTTGTGTTTTTCTGATCTCCTCATAAACATCTTTTCATCCCTTTAGCCATAAGCCCAGGGATGATTTTATGTTGGAAGCACAACACAGAAGGGAAATAAGAAAAAGTTTGTTAACCGAGAGTTCTTAGAGTAAGTGCAAGGTCTAACCCTACAACCCATACCACTCCCCACCATGTTACTCCGTCCAACCACCATTCTGGGGGAGGCAGATGGGGGAGGGGAGCTCAGGGAGGGTCTTAAAAGAGTCCCAAGAATTTTATAAATTTCTCAAAGCATATTTCATTTGCTTTGATTTAAAAACAAGGTAATAAATGCATACCATGTATCACTTCAGGAAGAGAAAGTGGGAAAAAAGTAGAATGTTAAAAAATCAAAACGTGTTTTGATTACATGTCAGGCACTCAGCAAAACCTGATTCAGCATCTGCATCCCACGTACTGTGCTTGGCTTCAGAAGTATGATGGTGAGCATCACCTGGCTCTCCCTGCACTCAGGGATTAAAAGCACTTAGCAATTACCATGTAGTAGGAGCTGCAAATATTAGCCAAAAGATCTCACTAATAAATACATAAGGATGGGCTAAACAGTGCTGGGGTGGAAAGATGTCTGAGGCTTTGAAAGCAGGAAAGAATGGGGATCACTGGGGAAGACACTGGTAGAACCCAGTGCAATTAAAAGGAGGAGAATTCTGCAAGAAAAAGCTACGTGTGATTAAAATTAGAATGCTTTAATTAATTTAATTATTAGGACTCTATAATTCCCTACAGCAGAACTGGAATGGTAATGGAAGCTATCACATTAAAACAAACAAACAAACAAACCTCCTCAGGCTACTGGACTATAAAATGCAGTTAGTCGACTAATACATTTACATTATTCCAAAGATCTGTCCTACAGGCTCCCTTACTTGACTTGATGCGGGAACTCCTCCATTAAGCATTATCAAAATTCACTCCAAGCCAAAGTGCTCTGGGGCCTTTGGGCACATGCACAGGGAGAATAGTGTGACTCTGGGTGGTATTCTGGTATTTTTAATTTCCTGAACTAAAAATGCTTATTAAAAATTTAAGTTTCTGTATGAAAAAATTAAAAATTTTTTTTAAAAATTTAAGTTTCTGGTCAGAAGTCTTCCTACTGTTCTTCTCAGTACTCCATAAAGTAAAGCATTTTGTCTTCAGCAGTCCCATTTGGATCTTTTCTGTAATCAAGCATGATATACACAGAAGTGGCCTAGTAACCTCTGACCCACAGACTATCCCTTGCCCCCATCCCTCCCTCTCACCCTCAAGCTCAGCCCGTTCCTTCCCTGCCTCCCCCAGGTCCATGACCAGCAGACAGTACTCAGAGGCAAGAGCGTTCAGGGGGGCAGTACTCACTTCCTTTCCTCAAGCAGAGCGATTTCCTTTTTGACTTCATTGTATTCTTCCGCTATTTGGCAGTGCTGTTTGAACACCTGCATGGATTCCGGGGAGTCATGACAAGGCGGCAGAGGCTTCACAAACAACAAGAAGAAGAAATCAGTCCATTTCTTCGCATCAGAATATATTATTAATGATTTCACTCCACTGATGTCCTTTAGAGGGACTTTTTTTTTTGCGTAAGAATAGCATCGTTGGTCAACACTGGACAGAGTTTGGCTGATTCTACTTGACTGAAAATAGGGAGGTGGGCTGACGTTTCCCCACATTCACCTTCCGGTGTCATTCATGGGCTTCCTCAGGCCTGAGCCAGAACAGGGAGGCCCAGGACATGTTCATTATTGGCCATGCACTGGAGTAAAAATAGGTCATCTAATAATTCTCTCCTTCTCCCCAGAAATCTTAAACTCCGTGAAATATTTCAGTGGTCTGCTTTAATTATCCCCTGCTTTCTACACCTGTAGCCCAGAGGCATAGTCTCATCTTGGAGAATGGAGTAGCCCTACGAGAAAGGCTCTCTTCTGAGAAATGCAAACAAACTGAAGAAATGTTGCTGGGCTGGAAATAAAGGATTAACAAACCCCATGAAAGACCCAAACCTCAAGTGAAACAATCCTTGTCACATGTGAGGCCAAAGAGAATGTGGATTTTTGTCTTTTTTTCTCTCTCATCCACAAGGAAAACAAAGGCCAGGAAGGAAAGCCTTTAAACCCTTAACATGTGGAAAATCCTACTCCTTTCCAGAAGTTATTTCTTAAAGAACTAGCTTTCCTTGAGTTTGTAATTCTAATTTTTACTTCGGAACACATTATTAAAAACATTACCTTAAGAAACACTACCTAATAGTCTTTTAAAGAGTGTTTTAATCACCCTAGTCAATAATTCACAGAAAATGGCATATACCTCTCAGAAATAACAATTTCATTATTGAGTGGGCTCTCTGGTTGAATCCTTTTCTTGTTATAGTCTATATATCTAAGTATGTGTCTGACTAAGTCATACTTTCACTAATTTTATAATCAGAAATTAGGAAGTGATGCATTTCTTCCTGCTTTCTCCTCTCTTTATATTCTTTGAGGACAAAGATTTCTTCAAGTATTGTATTCAGCAACCCCACCCAGGATGTAATAGAAATTCTATGAAGTTCTATAAAATCCTATAAAGTCTGATCAACAGATAAGATGACCCCTCTTATTTATCATGAGGCCTCTGACTAGAGGTCTTCTAAAGGAAATAAAATTTGAAATAAATTTGCATGGAATTTACCTCCATGTGGAACATTTCATATCCAAATTCATGGAAAATCTAATAATAATTGCATTATGGAGAATCTTTCCCTTCTGTCCCATGAACACATTTACAACATGAACTCAGCCTGTTGGAACATTATCATCTCTCTTTATAGAAATAAATTGAAAAGTACTGCCCAGTAATATTACAGTATAATGCACCCCATGAAACAAAGCTCTTGCCAAAGGAATTCAGAACTCCTGGCTCCTCTGGTCTATGTCCTAGAAATCACCACCCCCTCATCAATTTTCACCTGTTACCCTGGCAGATTACCAGGTATAACAGTAAGGAGAATGAAAACAATTTACTCCGGGCACCCTAGCCAAGTTGCTATTAAATCATCCGTGTCCTCTGTCCTCACTTGAAGGCCCTAAGACTCTTTGCATCCTATTTCCTGTCCTTACAAACATCACGTAGACTATATTCAGCTCATTCCGTAACTTGCCACCACTTGTAGGTCCCTGAGTCACAAAATCAGCATAGTCACCTATGTGACAGCCAAAAGATTTTAGGATTCTGTGCAAAGGGTTCATGTCCTTAAGAGGAAATAAATGAATGTAGCCATGTACAGGAAGAAATGTCCTTGGCTGCTATGATCAAGAGGGAAAACTGAAAGTTACATATACGTGTGTCTGTGATGTGAACATACAACACTATGTCATAAAGTTATATATATAATTTTCTTAAGTTCACATATATAATTCTCTTAAGAAGAGAATATACATTTACATATATAATTTTCTGAAGAACAGAGTGGTCTTTTCCCCCCTTAGCTTTCTACTTTGCAATCCTTTTTACTAGTGGGAATTTTTTTTTTTTCTCTTCTGATTTACTGACACTTCTTGATTGTGGGAAATTTGAAGATATTACATATAGGTAGTGTAATCGTGCTGCTAAGGGTATATGAGGATAAGGAGAATTTCAGAATAGATTCAGTATCCTCATATGCTCTTAGCAGGATGATCATGCTACTTACACATAACACTATTTTCAACATTTCCCAAAATTAAAAAGTAGTGTCAATTTAAAAAGGAAAAGCCAAAAATACTTAGTGTTCAGTATCTCAGGGAATAAAAGAATGCCAGGTCTCACTTCAAGCCTCCAGCTCCCACAAGCTCTGTCTTCACCCAACCTGGCATGTAACTCAGCACCACTTTCAGTTCTCTCAATTTGTATGAAAGCATTAAAGCGCAATAGAGTAGGTTTTCCTAAGCAAGGAAGGAAGTTACATTGCATAGCCCACCACAACATTGTAAAGTCATTTCATTAGATGCCGGGGGCTGGGAGAGAAGTGGGGGAAATGAGGAGCTATTTAACGGGTATAGAGTTTCAGTTTTCCAAGATGAAAATGTTCTGGAAGTTAGTTGTACAATAATGTGAATAGACTTAACATTACTCAACTGTACACTTAAAAATCACCAAGAAAATGTGTTATGTGTTTCCACCACAAATTTAAAAAGTTAATGCAAAAAAAGAAAATTATCTTTAGAGCTTTCTGCTATCCCTACTCATCTTTTTTTTTTTTAAGATATTATTTATTTATTTGACAGAATGAGAGAGATCACAAGTAGGCAGAGAGATGGGGGAAAGCAGGTTCGCTGCTGACCAGAGAGCCTGATGCGGGGCTCGATCCCAGGACCCTGAGATCATGACCAGAGCTGAAGGCAGAGGCTTAACCCACTGAGCCACCCAGGCGCCCCCCCGACTCATCTTCTAAGAATTGCTGCAAAGATTCACTTCTAAGAATTGTGGCAAGGATTCGCTATCTGAGGCTCACTTCACATGCAACCTAATGCTCCCTCCTTCCCAAATTTCTCCCCAGGGAACTTAAAGTTTCTCATCCCTTTATGTCTACAGTCATTCACCACAAACCCCAAATGTCATTAGACAAAACAAAGTACCCCTGGCAGCAGGATGCACTGTCGTTGGAAGGCATTTGACGTTTATCCCAGTCAAAGAAACTCCTCAGAGCGTTTTTAAAATACATATGGTTCCCATCCCAACTCGAATTCTGATGAAGAGTATTAAGATATTTAGGTTTAGGGGCGCCTGGGTGGCTCAGTTGTTAAGCATCTGCTTTCGGCTTAGGTCATGATCCCAGGGTCCTGGGATCGAGCCCCACATCGGGCTCCCTGCTCAGCAGTAAGCCTGCTTCCCCCTCTCCCACTCCCCCTGCTTATATTCCTTCTCTCTCTGTCTCTGTCAAATAAATAAATAAAATCTTTAAAAAAAGAGAGATATTTGGTTTTATACCCCCCCAAAAAGTATAGCTATAGGTAATGACATGTTGTTCTGTACAATATAGAACACTGCCACTGCTTGTCACTTGTGTTTGCATGTTTGTGTGTGTAGCATCCCAAGGTCTTCCCTGAGGGTGACTCTCTCTTACCTTCTTATAACCCTGCAAAATAAGAGAGGACATATGACCACCAGCATTCACTGAATAAAATGAAAGTGTTTGCCTGAGGAAACAGATTCTTAAAATTTAAACACAAGAATCGGGTTTCCAGGGCAAAAATGGAGCTATCAATGGGTTTATATCATGTGATATTTAAAACATTGGCGTTCATGAATTAATCAGTCATGCATAGGTAAAGATAGCATTTAACACATGTTCACATTGAAAACTAAAAAGTAATGTAAGACCATACTGGTGGTAACGAAATGAAAAAATCTATTAGCTTTTTTTTTTGAAAGGTTTTTTGTTTTTTGTTTTTTGTTTTTTTGAGACAGAGATCACAAGTAGGCAGAGAGACAGGCAGAGAGAGAGGAAGGGAAGCAGGCTCCCTGCCGAGCAGAGAGCCCAACGTGGGGTCCGATCCCAGGATCCTATCCCAGGACCCTGGGATCACAACCCGAGCCGCAGGCAGAGGTCCCAACCCACTGAGCCACCCAGGCGCCCCTCTATTAGTTTCTTGGAATAAAAATTAACACATATTTTTGCTTTAATGCTCATTTCTTCGTTTCGACTATTCCATCCAAGAGGCTTTCGTAGTCGTCATTCGGTGGGAACAAGCAAAGAATAAATAAACTCTTCATGTTGACAGTGAATTTCTTTTCACATTAGGAGAAAAAATTTTTCCTTATTTTATCCATAATTACTACCTCTTCCCACACTCTGGATACATTTCTCCCACACTCCTGCCTAAAGGATGAACTACTGCATCCCAAAGACAAGGAGTCCAAAGATACTTGATTTGAAAGTGAAAAGGTAAAGGTATTCTTCATGCACTAGAGCACTTGTCCTGTGGAATCGCAGAAAGGACCCTTCATACTCCCTTAATGCTTTGGTATCTAGCCTAATCACAATACAGCAGTTCTAAGAAGGTTAAATCAAGATATTCTCCTAATAGCAACTCAAGCCAACTTTGAGGCACATTTTTCCAAGACCCAGATTGAGGTTGGGATGAGGTCAGAGCCCAGGAGGGGGCACTTGCTCCACACTCACCCCCTATCCTCCTCTCCACCCCATCCTGCAGGTGCCTGAGGATGGAACTTGTAAGGGCTTTAAATTACACATGCAGTGAGTGAATCGCTACTACCCCTCGTATCCACCCAATCAACAGGACAGATTTAACAAGATGAAGTAAGAGAGAAACCGCAGGCTCCTGTTCCAAGAATGCTGGCTTGAGCCACACCATCCCATCTCTGCTCTCTGCCTGGGAGTTTATAGCAAGCTCCTCCTGAAATGGACTCCCGTCCTCTAGAAAGCGCCCCGTGGGAAAGAACCAAGCCAAGCATCTCTCTGCAAGGGGCAAAGCCAACTTGAGTGCTTCCGTTTTCTACTTCGCTTCTTCAAATACTACTGGCCCCATCTACTTCAAAAAATGTAAGAATTTAATTTTCCTCTCCCAGCTTCCCACACAGAAGATTATATTTAGGAAGCTAAATATTCTACACTTGCTGAGCAGACTTTTTATTTATTCCTTGAATCTCAGTGTTATCTTTATTGGGGGGGGGGATTTCTGGTTTGAATTTATGTTGCATTTTAATGTCCCCAAATGAAAAGGTTCAATTTGTTAAAACTAAAAGGAAAAAAACATCATCAGGACTAATCACAATATTTGAAAACTCTGTTATCTTAGAATTTAAAACACTTCTGAAAATATTTTAAGAATTGGCACTTCTGTAGTATCTACCTGATGGCCAGAGTCAACACTAGTCATTGTACCACATATCTTCTATAGAATTGAAATGAAGGATATTTAAGTCATTTTTATTAATGTAAGCAATATTAAAAGGAGAGATTACTCAAGAGTGTCTCAAACTTTCCAATAAAGCATCTTATTGGATGGCTATTAGGCTTCTCAAAATAAGCAAATAAATAAATAAATAAATAAAAGTAAGATACCATAGTAAAGCTCCAAGGTATCTGGCTATATTTTCCATGTGGTCACAGCAGCCAATGAATGATAAAATACTTTTCAACATGAGTATAAGGAAGAAAATGCAGACATTTTCAGTGTTTTCTATGGGATTATTTCCTAATTGTGTTTCCAGATGGATGTTCAAGACCAGCATAGCAGAATTCCAGAATACTAAGACTTCCCCATTTGTTATCATTTTCCTTTCCAAGATATCAAGCAATACACTGACAATAAGACCTGAAAGAAATTTCTGGAGAGACTGCTTGGATAACAAGATATTACAGCACACAACTGAAGCTAGGAAATTGTTTATTTGTGGAGGTGACATCAGTTTCTGGACTTACTAGACTCTGTCTGAGAAAAGGCAAGTTCAGTGTGTACCACAGAGACACCTGTCACTGTCTTCTCAGATTAGATGAGAGGACATTAGGAAGGATTGAAGCTATTGCTCAATTTGGCTTAAAAAATAAAGCCATATTGTTTTCAAAGTATCTTAGCTTAATGAAAAGAAGAGAGCATCAGAACCTGTATCCCTAACTCAACTATCCAAAGAGATGCTTCTCTTGTCAGTTTACACATACAAAAATAAATTACTAGTTCTTAAATATTTCATTTAAAAAAAAAAGATTTCACTAAAGAAGGAAATTAACATGAAGTGAGCGATTATTTTGCCAAGCACTGTGCTAGATCTACTCATTACTACATTTAATTCTCACAACAGTGTGAGATCAATATTGTCTCCACTTTGCAGTTCAGAAAAGTGAGGTTTAGAAGAAGTAAATAATATGCCCCAAATCGTGAAAATGGTACGTAGCTGAGATCCAAATTCAGGGCAATCTAATGCCACTGTCCCTATTCCAGCCATTATAATTCCCCATTAAGGAAGTTTGTTACAATTTACTTGTTACCATATTCTCTACCTGATTATGAAAGCATATTCTTCACTGCAATGCAATTAAGACCAGATTACAGCCCAACTTTGGATCATCTATAGGTCAAACAACGATCTCCAAAACACAACAATACGGTTAGATTTTAAAACAAACATGATGCCAACTCAGACCATCCTTCAAAACAAAGAGAGAGGTTGGGCATACCCTTGTTTTCCAATAGAAGGAAACTGGAGCCTAAAGAAAAAATAGTGATTTTTAATCATTCTTAGAAGTGGACATAAAATTGAGCCTCCTTTCTTTGGACTTTGTGTGCTAAACCAGCTCTACCCAACTACTGCCTCTAATAGCCAGAGAGAATTTAGAAACCAAGTTCTAGGAAAGGAATCTGCATAAAATAGAATCAACCTACCCATTGCCCCCTAGCTGAGGCCTAAGGCCCACAAACAAACATTAGAAAGAGATGCTCCTTTTAACACCTACCTTACCCCAAAGTCTCTTGCCCAACCTTTTGCTTTAATAGAGACATCAAGAGAAATGTTTGTCACGGCTATTCTTGCATAGGGCTTTTTTTGGCTTCTGTGAAAATAGAAGCACCATGAATTACATGCTCCAACATGTCCACATTCTTGGCAAAGCAACAGAAAAATCTAGGGGGTCAAACTGGTGAGAGAGTGTCTACCAAATAGCTACTTTATAGCTCCATTTTATAAACAACACAAGAATGTGTAAGAGATATCAGAAAGTCAGAACCGACTTGACAACGTTGTCCTATAACCACATTATGGCAACCTCACAAACCAGAAACAAACAAATGAAAAAACCCCTCTACTTATCAAAGTAATTTAAGCAGTCCACAGGTTTCCCAAAAGCTATAAGGGAAAGAAAGCTACCAAGATGCAGAATTCCAGATCGAGTCGGAAATAGCAAATTTACTCAGATCAAAATCTGACCTCAGGGTTCTCATCTCTAAAGTGGAGACATAATAGTTAGTTTACACGATTATGGCGAGGCTCACATGAGATTATCTGTGGAGAAACGTCACTTGCCTAGCGACACTCTGTATGCACAGTGGGATTTAAATCTGAGGCTATGCAGAGAATAGCGCTGGCAGTAATCACCTGGCATCATTTATTTTTCATTTGGCAAGTTTTGAAGGCTCCTGTAGAGATAATGAAGACTCAGTTTATCCTCGAGCAAATAGTGACAACCACAAGGCACTTCCTCTGCCTTTGTAACCTAACTTTTACTCTTCCATAGAGGATTATGAAGGTCGGTAAAATTCCAAGAGCCATCACTGTGTGATGAAAGCACACGACGCTGACTGTGAAGATGGTCTGTTCCACAGAATGGATTGCTCCTTTCCTACATAAAGCATTTTCATTGTTTTCAATACAGAGACTTCCTGCTGCAGAATGCCTTAAATTTATACGCTTATGCAAAGCATGGAAAGAAGAATCTGGTTTTGGATGTGATTTTTTGTCTCAGCTTTCCCCCTCTCAATTTCCACCATTTTGTTTTCGAGTCATTCATGCCCTGGAGTATAGAATAAAGGTAGCAGGTTACCACCCCAGGCAAAGGGGACCCTAACCAAATGGTTAGGACATGGACAACTAGCAAATGTTTATAGCAAATTCGATCATATCCTTCACCCAACAAACAAGCACTTACTTAAATGATTTTAGGTGTGAAGCTGGGATTGTTCCCTCTATTCATGAAGATGTAAAACAATACCATATTTTAAGGGTAGGGAATCGGGGGATCAAAACCCATGAGTCAGAAAGTAGCATCTCAACTGCTTATCTTTTAAGGATCAATGAAGATGAAATAGTCTCATTGGATTAAAATAACTAAATAGACCTAATTTCATATATATATATATATATATATATATATATATATATATATATCTCAAATGGAATTAAAACCATAAAATCCAAATGGATCTTGAGATGCTCTAACAGAAAAATTGTCTAGAGAATTGCCAAGGGCACTATGAATATCCTTTAAAGAATGATCTGTGAAACAGGGAAGACCATCAATGTTCCCAAAGGAAAAAAAATTCTTTTGTCAATACAAAAAAAGTAGAATTAATGGGGCGCCTGGGTGGCTCAGTTAAGTGTCTGCCTTTGGCACAGGTCATGATCCCAGGGTCCTGGGATCCGGCTCCCTGCTCAGCGGGAAGCCTGTTTCTCCCCCTCCCACTCCTGCTGTTTGTGTTCCCTCTTTTACTGTGACTCTCTCTATCAAATAAACAAATAAAATCTTTAAAAAAAAATAGTAGAATTAATGATCCTAGTTTGATGGAGACCAGAACCTGAACATGTTTTTATTGTTTTATTTCCAAAACATGTATCCTCGTTATTTTCACCTAGCTGCCATGATAATTAATGAAATAACCTTGAGGCGACAATAAAGTAAAGAAGAAAAAAAAAACTGGGACTTGGAGGAGAAATATCTCGTTTTATGTTATAATCCCAACTATACCACTAGTGGCACATGCAAGGCCATTTTGTGAGGACAGAATCAAAGTGGGGGAAGTTGTGTGTATAGAACATGCCAGGCAGCAAAGCAGACTGAGAGCTGAATGGTTCTCCATGGTGAGAAAAAGTGATACTGGAATGATGTTAGCTATCAGAAACTAGGGGAGCTGGGTTGAAGACCCTGCGTGGGGACCAGGAGAAGGAGGAGATAAGATGGCTGATAGCCGCAGAAGAAATCTTCAGGGAGAACAGCTCTGTCCTTTGACAGCTGTGTGGTGATCAGCATAACCCTCCCACCTCTGGCGCTGTCCAGTAATCTCTGCATAACGGATCCCGGTCTGTTCAGTGGGCTTTCTGTTGGAGGGCTGTGACGATGCCCAGGAACATGGCAGACGTAAGAAGGAGGACTCTCCTCCAAGCAGTCTAGTCACACTGGAGTCTTGCTGGGTTGATTTTTTTTTTTTTTTTTTTTTTTTTGTAAGAGACCATTCCAGTACTGGAACACAGGCTCTTCTGATCTGACCTGGCTACTACTAGGTTTTTAACTAGGTACACGGGGTACTGAAATCAGAACTGGAACCCATCAAAAAGGACATTGTTTGGGTTGCACAAGGGCTCATTCTTGGTTCTTCCCACCTCAGTCGAGGCCTGTTCAGGACTGGGGGTCACGAATGTGAATATCAGGATACCAGTCACACCTGTAAATGGGAAAAGCTGTGGGGTGTAAGACAACAGGGGACATCAGGCCTGATAGGAAGTAGAAGATGCAGATCCCTCCTAAAAGCTTTCAAAATCCATACTTAGAGAAAAAAAAAAAGTAGTGACTAAGTAAATATCTATGTGCCAGATTCAAGACCCCTATTAGGTTTGTCTAAGTGTGACTGCAAAGTGAGGTACTCAAGAGCACGTCTGACCCATGGCCAATATCAATGTCTTCCAGGCAGAGCCTCTTCCTAAAGCCATCTTTGCCTGGAATCACCATATCATCTAAAGAAAACTGAAATGTCATAAGTCAGCTCCTTTCAAAGGATTCTGGTGTACTAAAATGGGATCTCTTTGATAGAGCATCTGTAAACTATGCACACAAATTAGTTTTTCTGTGAACCAAAACCACACAGTATTCAGAATGTTTAACTTAAAATAATTATATTCTACTGAAAGTTGTCGGAGGACTGGGGAAGGGTGGGGGTGGAGGAGAGAAAAGAAGATTTTTCTGAAGCCTCCTCTCCACCCCCCACCATCCATCCATGACAAGTCACCTCCGCACAGTTTGCCCCTAAATCACTAATTCAAAATGGGCAACCAGCGCAATGGTACAGAGACATTCTCAGCGAAAGAAGGCAGGGACCAACCCTGTTCCCAGGCTCCAGAACTACTTAAAAGTTGGTGCTTGCCTATTGGGTATTTACCTCAAATATACTGATGTAGTGAACAGAAGGGACATCTGTACCCCAATGTTCATAGCAGCAATGGCCACAGTCGCCAAACTGTGGAAAGAACCAAGATGCCCTTCAACGGACGAATGGATAAGGAAGATATGGTCCATATATACTATGGAGTATTATGCCTCCATCAGAAAGAATGAATACCCAACTTTTGTATCAACGTGGATGGGACTGGAGGAGATTATGCTGAGTGAAATAAGTCAAGCAGAGAGTCAATTATCAATGGTTTCACTTATTTGTGGAGCATAAGGAATAACACGGAGGACATGGGGAGATGGAGAGGAGAAGTGAGTTGGGGGAAACTGGAGGGGGAGACAAACCATGAGAGACTGTGGACTCTGAGAAACAATCTGAGGGTTTTGGAGGGGAGGGAGGTGGGGGGTTGGGTGAGCCTGCTGGTGGGTATTATGGAGGGCACGTATTGCATGGAGCATTGGGTGTGGTGCATACACAATGAATTCTGTTACACTGAAAAGAATTTTTTTAAAAAGTAGGTGCTTGCTTACACTACAAATTCTTGATATTCTGGTGCTATAGCCAGATACCCAGACAAGGAGGTTAAAAGCGAGTTGCATGACTTTGGAGTTCTAAAAGTAGAAGCCTGGATGACTAGACTTGAAAGCTCCCCGCTCTGTTTCCAAGTCCGTCCTTTCTCAATGAGGCCACGTGTCCATTCACTACATCCGTGAAGCTAAGAAGGAAAAAGGAAAGACTCTCAATATATCCTTACCTGTAGCTGCTGGTCTAATTCCGGAAAGACCAGAGGAATGGCGTCTTCAGAAGGTGTATCATCTAAAATATGAAAATAAAAGTATTCTTCACTATAGAGCTCTTTCTCTCCTGGGGTGGGGGGGGGGGGGGATCCCGTTCTCACCATCTTTGGACTTATACAATTAAATCATCAATATATACTGCTTTAATTATTCTCATCACTTCAGGCGGGGCCACAGAGAATACAAAAAAAAGAAAGAAAGAAAGAAAGAAAGAAATCTTGTTCATTTTTGATACAAACAGAAGCCTGGAGAGCATAGATGGCCCGGCCAAAATTCTGCAAACAAATACCAGAATCCTCCACGGTTCAGTCTGGTGGCTCTACAATTGAGAAGCACTGCTTGTCCTTCAAAATTCTCACAGTAGCCAAAACCAGATTCCCTGGTATGCAAGAAAGTGCTTTAACAAGGCGCTAATGTGGTGACCAGAGCAACCTCAATGGGACAGAAGAATGTGTTAGTGAAAAATAGAAGTTTGACTCTGAGTGACTCCGAAGTTGGCAAGCTTTGGTGTCCTTACCACAAACCACCACCACCAGGCAGCAACCCAGTCAGAGAGGTTCCTCCCTGCGCAGGAGGCAGCAGTCCCCACCTGAGGCCCTGTGCACTGCCTTGATGTGGGAGAGCGAAGAGAGCTGTGGGCACTCTGACCTCAACCGCCTTAATCTGATGACTGGCAACAGGCAGGTGTTGCTGGATCAAAAGATGTTCTCAGAGGCATCCAAGGAAACCTGAGAGGAGTTTGGCCTAAAATATTCAGATCACCCCCAAATGTCTTCAAGAACAAACTGTGACCCAGCTGCGCTACAAGAGGACAGCCCCTTGTCAGCAGAACCTCCTACGTCCAGGTGGACTCTGGCTCTGCCGGGCCATCCATTCCTGTCCCCTCCATGTTGGCAACACCTACCCCAAGATAGACAACTATGAGAATAAGACAAAAGACAAGCTAAAGAATCGTTTAAAAACCAAATCTCTTTTACGTTGTAACAAAAGAAAGCTCATGGCTTTTCTGTTCTCACTATCATAACCCAATCTGTTTATAAAACTGTGCTGTTCTATTTGAACAAGAGTATATACTATGGGCCGTACCCAATGAAAAAACAAGTCTCCTCTCCCTACTCGCTGAGAGCAGAGTCCAGAATAAAACACAGCACGCAAGGAACTCCTGGCTTCTAAGGCAGTAAGATTCTTTGAAGGCATCAAAGATATCACCAGGAAGAGAATTCAAAGGAGGACAGTATTTGCCTCTGCCAAACACTTCAAGGGTCACCGCAGTTAATAGCCTCTGGTATATTTTAGTCAAGAGTAGTAGAAGAATACTCCCATTTAGGGTAGGAGAAGAATAAATGAAACAAGATGGGATTGGGAGGGAGACAAACCACAAGTGACTCTTAATCTCACAAAACAAACTGAGGGTTGCTGGGGGAGGGGGGCTGGGAGAGGGGGTGGGGTGATGGACATTGGGGAGGGTATGTGCTATGGTGAGTGCTGTGACGTGCTGGCGATTCACAGACCTGTACCCCTGGGGATAACAATATATGTTTATAAAAAATAGAAAATTAAAAAAAAAAAGAATACTCCCATTTAAAAGTGGCTTAAGACAATGATAATGCGTCACCAAATTTGAATCCCCTTTTCCCTGTACCTATGCCAGACGAGAGATGCCCACAGGTTCACTAAGACAGTTCTGCTTCACAGAGCATGTAGAAATGGAGAAGTCTCCCCAGGATCCTTGCTGTGGCTGGAGGACTGCATCAAGAGGACACAAGGAGATCTGAGCCCCGGGCCCTCCGAGTGCTCACTTCCTACTCAGAATGATAACTTCTGCCAGATACTGTGGTTTTCAAGTCCATCCCTTCATCGGCAAAGAGCTGGCCAAAAAGCAGAGATATTCACTTGCTGTTACTGACCCTATCCAGGTAGCCTTCGTGATGAAACCTATCGTTTGTAAAAGTGACTTGGGTCTAAGGCAGATTTAAATGCACTTCAATAAAATATCAGTAAGCCAGACATCATGATTATGTCAGTTCATTGACTTCAAGGCCAGAACAACTTGGCACAGGTAAATGGGAACATCTTATACGTTGGCACCCCAACCCTAATAATCGTAGATGAACAGCCACTCGTTAGAAGGAGAAACCACTTCTGTAAAGTACCAGAATAGATAGTGCCTTCCAGAATCCTAAAAGTCAGCCAGGAAGGGAGCTCAAGTCTTCCTGGGATTTAATCTACCTTGCTGTCTATGAAGTCATACACCTTCCTGCTTAGTTATAAAAAAGAAGAAAGTTACTCAATTGCTTTACTATAGTAAAGTAAGTAGCCAACTCTGATAGGACCTGGAATTAATACAGTGCATTGTAGAAATCTAATCAAACCGTGGCACTTCTGTGTAAGCTGATAATTTTGACAAGGCTTAAGACTGGATTTCTTGAGTTTAAAAAAAAAAAATCTAACTCACTGACATAGAAACATGTAACAGATGTTGTAATAATGATGAGCAAAATAAAGATAAGACTTTGGTTAAAGAATGGTTCACGTTGGATTAATCCAAGTGGGAAACGGCAGCGGAAATAAGAAAACCAAAGACAGATGTAAGGAGACGACGGAGTCTGGAAGCCAGGGCTACCTTTCACTGCCCGAGGCCATCTGGTTCAGCGGGCGTCCCTGCCCGCCAGAAATTTCAGGGCTTGTGAAGCTGCTTACAAAGCTGGTCTGAGTTGATGTGCGGTGTGTTTACTTTCAAACGGTGGCTGCCTTCTTTGACTGGTTTTAAAAATAGGCAAGTATTCTAAAAGCAGAATGATGAATCACAGGATTGGGCCAAAAGGAAAGAAGGAAGATGATTCAAGCCGACGAGTAGCACAGCTGTTCCGCCAACATTTGGCCAAATTGTGGTAAAACATTTTGACGGTGACATTGGATCGGCGTTCCTGATGGCAGTTGGGTTTGTTTTGAAAATTCAGAAGCACAAAGTGGATTGTACAGTAGGCATGCAAGAGACCCTCTCTCGGGCAAATTTGGCTTTTTTTTTTTTTTTAAAGGAGAGCAGTTATAATATGACAAAATCAGAATGCAAGTACATTTTTATTGAAATATATTTATTTACCAAATAGTCATTGAATGCCTATGACGTACCAGGCAAGTAGTCAGGCTCTTGCTAAATTGGCAAATCACTTTATCATGTTTTTTAATATATTATTATTTTAAAAAGTAATTCATCAGCTTCATTATTCAAAATGCCCCTGTGGGCTTTAATGGACCAAGCAAAGTGTATCCTACAGAATTTTTGAATATTGGAATATAAAGGAAATAATTTAAAGGTTTTGGGGGTTTTTTGTGGGTTTTTTGCTTGTTTGTTTGTTTTTTTGGATAAGCAGATGTTTGCTGACTGTTTTGCAAAACACAACATGACTAAGTCAATGGTACTTAAGATAGAACTTTCTTATTGGTATCCCAACCATTAAGACATGCCATAGTACATTTTATGATGGGCTCATCCCAGCATCTATGAACAGCTGTTGAGTTGCTTTTGTGGTTATTCTGTTTCAGATTTCTTTAAATTGTCTTCTCTGTGTTTCTCCATAAATCAGATAAGTGGGAACCACTGGGGCTGTAATCAAACCCTCGATGTTATTTAGCAATGAGAGCTATGTGGTTAGAGTTTTCAGAGAATGCTGCAGCTGGACAGGGCTAAGCCATCATCCGGTCCAGGACTCAGTGAAGAGTAAAGGACAAGGGCCCCAACGAAGGAAAAGAGTCTCGTAAGATGAAGGGGTATTTCCCAGCCCAGGGTCTCCACTATACTACTCCACTCTCCTTCACTTTCTGGTCCATTGGCTCCCGACTTTTTTATATTTCACGACAGTGAGTTTTCCTCAAAACATTGGGAATCATGCCTTAGAGTGTCCAACTTTTTATTCAGCTGGTGAAGATGACTCAAAACACCTACCATGTGTCATTAGGATCTCTTTATGACAGAAAGAACATTTTAGCCCCCAAATCTTAAGACAAAGGTAATCAAAGAAGAGTGTCCATTATAAATGGATAAATTTAGCTTTAGAGACAAAAGCAAACACACACCAAGAAAACCTCCCTGCCATGCCCTTGTTTCTTCTGTTGTACATTGAAGAAGTGAAAACTTCATCAAAGCCAGACCAGGTCTGTAAGGCAGCAGTTGAGAACCACTGTTCTGGGCAACATCTTGACTGGACTTTGGGATCCATTATCTCCCCCTTCCACTGGGCTCTCCAACCTGGGCATAACTGTGGGCAAATCCTTGGCAGGAAGAGTTTAAGTTTCCACACAGAGAAGACCTCAGGACAGAGACAAGCCATGCTCAGAGGACATGCCCCATCCCAATCCCCAACCAGAAACTCAAGAGGCAGCCCTGCCCAGAATCCACTCCATTTGACTGCATTTTCTGTAGTCAGACCTGGCCCCATGAGCCTGTGTCTATGAAGACTCACAGAGACCTTCGCCCAGCTGGGCCCTGCTCCTGGTGTAATGCTCTAACAAGAGGACTTGAAATTCTTAGAGCGTAGCCCGGTGGTTTTTGTACTGTGCCTCCACAAATTATGTAGCTATCCTGCCGGCTAGTGTCCTGGAGATCATCCTTCGGGGCACCAGGGACAGACTCACACTTAGGAGGCAGATGGTTTAGACAATGGCTACAGTGCCAAGGCTCATGCAAAAACGTTCCTGGAACTGTGAAGACTCCTAACCACTTGAGACCCAGTGGATCAATCCACATTCTGTAGGGCTCCGGTCAGGCACTTTTTAATGTGGACAAGCAACATAATCTCTTCGAGACCTGGTTTCTCCTCCCCTTTCTCAAAAACTTATTAGTAAAGGAATACATATGTCAATTCATTCAGCCTAAAGCCTGATACCTAGGAAATAATCTGTAACAATAATGAATGTTTAATATAACTGAGCTTACTTTCCATTCCTTTTCAGCATAAACCCAACCAAAGGGGTAATGGGGGGCAAGGGACCTGCATGTGGAGGTGCGCACGTGAGAGTATGTGTATGATGGTGGGGGTTGAAAGAATTATTCCTCGTCTGAATAATACAGACAGGAGGCAGGGTGAGAATCACTGTTTCTGATTGCTTAGCTCTCCCCATGCTGGTTAAAAGAGATTTCCCTGGTGCAGCCACAACCTCAGGTCTCCTGGGTTTTCTCTCTTCATTTAAATCTGAATTTAGAAGGGTTTCCCTTTAACTTCCTTATTAAAGCAAATACTTTCTGTATGAAATACTATTTTAAAAACTTCTAATTTATGAATGAAAGGTCTTTGAGAACTTTCATTTTAAATCTAAATCAAGATTCATATTTTATTTTTAGAAATAAGTGATCTAAGGCTGCCAACTCACGTTACTAATAAGTCAGAAAGAAGTGCTTACTTCGGCAGCACATATACTAATATATCAAAAGAAAACTTTTTTTTTTTAATTTATTTTCAGCGTAGCAGTATTCATTGTTTTTTGCACCACACCCAGTGCTCCATGCAATCCGAAATGTCTGTATACCTTGGTTCTTGTTAGAACATCGCGTCATTTTGAAACACATCAAAAGCTTTTTTGAAATTTTGCTTCCTGCCTGTTAAACATTGGACATGTGAACCCTTTGATACACACTGGATTTTCAGGGCCCATCAAATTAAAAGTGCAGACATGGATACAGATACAGGTATCAGTTTCATATGACAGCTAGCAGATTGCCAGTTCTTTATAATTAATAGTAATCATCATATCACCTCAGCCAGTACCTACAAATAAAATCATACATTAAGGGATTCCTGGGTGGTTCAGCCAGTTAAGCATCTGCTTCCAGCTCAGGTTATGATCTTAGGACCCTACCACTGAGACCCCGCATCAGGCTCTTTGCTCAGCAGGGAGTCTCCTTCTCCCTCTCCCTGCCACTTGCCCTGCTTGTGCACACTCTCTCTCTAACAAATAAATACATAAAATCTTAAAAAAGCAAAAGATCATACATCAAACAGACTGAATTTCTCCACACAGAGAGACCTGATTCAGTTTAAAGATGGGTTTTATGTTTCTTAGAAACGTTCATCTAGCCACTATTATTGTAGCTATGAGTTTGTGAATCTTACCAGTTTATTCTTTTGTAAGAATATTTTTACTTATTTAGCTTACAACATATTTTCCCAGAAACATTTGCTTCAAAAAGAGCCAGTTGGAGATCTATTTATTTCACAGCATACCACCAAATAAAACTTATCTCTACATTTCCTCTTTCCTGCTCTATAAAAATATAACACAACTAACCTTTCTCTACCATTTCCCATGACTACTGAGAAAGCTCTTTGCTGTCAGAAACAATCATGCTTCTCTCTCATTACATGGGCCCTACCTTCAAACAGGTAATCAAGCAAAATCAGCCCCAAGAGCCCGGCTTTGAATCCCTTCCTACTACTTATTAACTGCTTGATTTGAGGTAAGTTCCTTAACCTCCCTTAGCCAACGGTCTGCATCTGTGAAATGGGTATAATGACATCCTCCCACAGAGTTGCTGTCAGTCTAAATTGATAAGATGATATGAGTAAAAGCATCTAAGTACCCAAATAATGACTTCCCTTCCAGCCTTTGTGGCCTTAAGCAACAGATACAAATGGATAAATCCAGCTGTATCTCAAAGAAACTCCATCTGAATCAGAATAACAAACTCAAAGTGGTTACAGATATTATATTATTGATTTTATAGTATTTGATGATTATGTTTCTACTATGGTTCTCAACTCCATGCTTTGTAAAAGATGTAAATATAGGAGATCCCTACCCCCTCAACTCCCCCCAGATGGACATATGAGGGCTTTTGACTGCTTGTTGTCACAGAGTGCTAAAATAGCTTTGGAGGCAGGGTCAGAGTTAGGAAAGGTGACTTGAAAGAGCCCCAAACAGCTCCCTGATCCCCTGTTCTTCTAAACACCATCCTCACCCTTCACTGGCTGGTAAAATTCCAGTGGGAGCTTTAAATCTTGACTTCCTAC